>NW_026947872.1:0-110944 GCF_034190915.1 Cavia porcellus | reverse complement strand
GTGTGTGTGGTTACATTACATTCACTAGTAGGAGTGAGAAAAACATCACGGGGTGGTGCGCATTGTATGTGTGTGTGTTACATTACATTCACTAGTGGGAGTGAGAAAAACATCACGGGGTGGTGCGCATTGTATGGGTGTGTGTTACATTACATTCACTAGTAGGAGTGAGAAAAACATCACGGGGTGGTGCGCATTGTATGGGTGTGTGTTACATTAGATTCACTAGTAGGAGTGAGAAAAACATCACGGGGTGGTGCGCGTTGTATGTGTGTGTGTTACATTACATTCACTACTAGGAGTGAGAAAAACATCACGGGGTGGTGCGCGTTGTATGGGTGTGTGTTACATTACATTCACTAGTAGGAGTGAGAAAAACATCACGGGGTGGTGCGCATTGTATGGGTGTGTGTTACATTAGATTCACTAGTAGGAGTGAGAAAAACATCACGGGGTGGTGCGCATTGTATGGGTGTGTGTTACATTAGATTCACTAGTAGGAGTGAGAAAACATGACGGGGTGGTGCGCATTGTATGGGTGTGTGTTACATTACATTCACTAGTAGGAGTGAGAAAAACATCACGGGGTGGTGCGCATAGTACGTGTGTGTGTTACATTAGATTCACTAGTAGGAGTGAGAAAAACATCACGGGGTGGTGCGCATTGTATGTGTGTGTGTTACATTACATTCACTAGTAGGAGTGAGAAAAACATCACGGGGTGGTGCGCATTGTATGGGTGTGTGTTACATTACATTCACTAGTAGGAGTGAGAAAAACATCACGGGTGGTGCGCATTGTATGGGTGTGTGTTACATTTGATTGACTAGTAGGAGTGAGAAAAACATCACGGGGTGGTGCGCATTGTATGGGTGTGTGTTACATTACATTCACTACTAGGAGTGAGAAAAACATCACGGGGTGGTGCGCATTGTATGGGTGTGTGTTACATTACATTCACTACTAGGAGTGAGAAAAACATCACGGGGTGGTGCGCATTGTATGGGTGTGTGTTACATTACATTCACTACTAGGAGTGAGAAAAACATCAAGGGGTGGTGCGCATTGTATGGGTGTGTGTTACATTACATTCACTAGTAGGAGTGAGAAAAACATCACGGGGTGGTGCGCATTGTATGTGTGTGTGTTACATTACATTCACTAGTAGGAGTGAGAAAAACATCACGGGGTGGTGCGCATTGTATGTGTGTGTGTTACATTACATTCACTAGTAGGAGTGAGAAAAACATCACGGGGTGGTGCGCATTGTATGGGTGTGTGTTACATTACATTCACTAGTAGGAGTGAGAAAAACATCACGGGGTGGTGCGCATTGTATGGGTGTGTGTTACATTAGATTCACTAGTAGGAGTGAGAAAAACATCACGGGGTGGTGCGCGTTGTATGTGTGTGTGTTACATTACATTCACTACTAGGAGTGAGAAAAACATCACGGGGTGGTGCGCGTTGTATGGGTGTGTGTTACATTACATTCACTAGTAGGAGTGAGAAAAACATCACGCCGGGGTGGTGCGCATTGTATGGGTGTGTGTTACATTAGATTCACTAGTAGGAGTGAGAAAAACATCACGGGGTGGTGCGCATTGTATGGGTGTGTGTTACATTAGATTCACTAGTAGGAGTGAGAAAAACATGACGGGGTGGTGCGCATTGTATGGGTGTGTGTTACATTACATTCACTAGTAGGAGTGAGAAAAACATCACGGGGTGGTGCGCATTGTATGGGTGTGTGTTACATTTGATTGACTAGTAGGAGTGAGAAAAACATCACGGGGTGGTGCGCATTGTATGGGTGTGTGTTACATTAGATTCACTAGTAGGAGTGAGAAAAACATCACGGGGTGGTGCGCATTGTATGGGTGTGTGTTACATTACATTCACTAGTAGGAGTGAGAAAAACATCACGGGGTGGTGCGCATTGTATGGGTGTGTGTTACATTTGATTGACTAGTAGGAGTGAGAAAAACATCACGGGGTGGTGCGCATTGTATGGGTGTGTGTTACATTACATTCACTACTAGGAGTGAGAAAAACATCACGGGGTGGTGCGCATTGTATGGGTGTGTGTTACATTACATTCACTACTAGGAGTGAGAAAAACATCACGGGGTGGTGCGCATTGTATGGGTGTGTGTTACATTACATTCACTACTAGGAGTGAGAAAAACATCAAGGGGTGGTGCGCATTGTATGGGTGTGTGTTACATTACATTCACTAGTAGGAGTGAGAAAAACATCACGGGGTGGTGCGCATTGTATGGGTGTGTGTTACATTACATTCACTAGTAGGAGTGAGAAAAACATCACGGGGTGGTGCGCATTGTATGGGTGTGTGTTACATTACATTCACAAGTAGGAGTGAGAAAATCATCACGGGGTGGTGCGCATTGTATGGGTGTGTGTTACATTACATTCACTAGTAGGAGTGAGAAAAACATCACGGGGTGGTGCGCATTGTATGGGTGTGTGTTACATTACATTCACTAGTAGGAGTGAGAAAAACATCACGGGGTGGTGCGCATTGTATGGGTGTGTGTTACATTACATTCACTAGTAGGAGTGAGAAAAACATCACGGGGTGGTGCGCATTGTATGGGTGTGTGTTACATTACATTCACTAGTAGGAGTGAGAAAAACATCACGGGGTGGTGCGCATTGTATGGGTGTGTGTTACATTACATTCACTACTAGGAGTGAGAAAAACATCACGGTGTGGTGCGCATAGTATGGGTGTGTGTTACATTAGATTCACTAGTAGGAGTGAGAAAAACATCACGGGGTGGTGCGCATTGTATGGGTGTGTGTTACATTAGATTCACTAGTAGGAGTGAGAAAAACATCACGGGGTGGTGCGCATTGTATGGGTGTGTGTTACATTAGATTCACTAGTAGGAGTGAGAAAAACATCACGGGGTGGTGCGCATTGTATGGGTGTGTGTTACATTACATTCACTAGTAGGAGTGAGAAAAACATCACGGGGTGGTGCGCATTGTGTGGGTGTGTGTTACATTACATTCACTAGTAGGAGTGAGAAAAACATCACGGGGTGGTGCGCATTGTATGGGTGTGTGTTACATTACACACACTAGTAGGAGTGAGAAAAACATCACGGGGTGGTGCGCATTGTATGGGTGTGTGTTACATTACATTCACTACTAGGAGTGAGAAAAACATCACGGGGTGGTGCGCATTGTATGTGTGTGTGTTACATTAGATTCACTACTAGGAGTGAGAAAAACATCACGGGGTGGTGCACATTGTATGGGTGTGTGTTACATTACATTCACTACTAGGAGTGAGAAAAACATCACGGGGTGGTGCGCATTGTATGGGTGTGTGTTACATTACATTCACTAGTAGGAGTGAGAAAAACATCACGGGGTGGTGCGCATTGTATGGGTGTGTGTTACATTACATTCACTAGTAGGAGTGAGAAAAACATCACGGGGTGGTGCGCATTGTATGGGTGTGTGTTACATTACATTCACTAGGAGCAGTGAGAAAAGCATCACGGGATGGTGCGCATTGTATGGGTGTGTGTTACATTACATTCACTAGTAGGAGTGAGAAAAACATCACGGGGTGGTGCGCATTGTATGGGTGTGTGTTACATTAGATTCACTAGTAGGAGTGAGAAAAACATCACGGGGTGGTGCGCATTGTATGGGTGTGTGTTACATTACATTCACTACTAGGAGTGAGAAAAACATCACGGGGTGGTGCGCATTGTATGTGTGTGTGTTACATTACATTCACTACTAGGAGTGAGAAAAACATCACGGGGTGGTGCGCATTGTATGGGTGTGTGTTACATTAGATTCACTAGTAGGAGTGAGAAAAACATCACGGTGTGGTGCGCATTGTATGGGTGTGTGTTACATTAGATTCACTAGTAGGAGTGAGAAAAACATCACGGGGTGGTGCGCATTGTATGGGTGTGTGTTACATTAGATTCACTAGTAGGAGTGAGAAAAACATCACGGGGTGGTGCGCATTGTATGGGTGTGTGTTACATTACATTCGCTAGTAGGAGTGAGAAAAACATCACGGGGTGGTGCGTATTGTGTGGGTGTGTGTTACATTACATTCACTAGTAGGAGTGAGAAAAACATCACGGGGTGGTGCGCATTGTATGGGTGTGTGTTACATTACATTCACTACTAGGAGTGAGAAAAACATCACGGGGTGGTGCGCATTGTATGGGTGTGTGTTACATTACATTCACTACTAGGAGTGAGAAAAACATCACGGGGTGGTGCGCATTGTATGGGTGTGTGTTACATTACATTCACTACTAGGAGTGAGAAAAACATCAAGGGGTGGTGCGCATTGTATGGGTGTGTGTTACATTACATTCACTAGTAGGAGTGAGAAAAACATCACGGGGTGGTGCGCATTGTATGTGTGTGTGTTACATTACATTCACTAGTAGGAGTGAGAAAAACATCACGGGGTGGTGCGCATTGTATGTGTGTGTGTTACATTACATTCACTAGTAGGAGTGAGAAAAACATCACGGGGTGGTGCGCATTGTATGGGTGTGTGTTACATTACATTCACTAGTAGGAGTGAGAAAAACATCACGGGGTGGTGCGCATTGTATGGGTGTGTGTTACATTAGATTCACTAGTAGGAGTGAGAAAAACATCACGGGGTGGTGCGCGTTGTATGTGTGTGTGTTACATTACATTCACTACTAGGAGTGAGAAAAACATCACGGGGTGGTGCGCGTTGTATGGGTGTGTGTTACATTACATTCACTAGTAGGAGTGAGAAAAACATCACGGGGTGGTGCGCATTGTATGGGTGTGTGTTACATTAGATTCACTAGTAGGAGTGAGAAAAACATCACGGGGTGGTGCGCATTGTATGGGTGTGTGTTACATTAGATTCACTAGTAGGAGTGAGAAAAACATGACGGGGTTGTGCGCATTGTATGGGTGTGTGTTACATTACATTCACTAGTAGGAGTGAGAAAAACATCACGGGGTGGTGCGCATTGTATGGGTGTGTGTTACATTTGATTGACTAGTAGGAGTGAGAAAAACATCACGGGGTGGTGCGCATTGTATGGGTGTGTGTTACATTAGATTCACTAGTAGGAGTGAGAAAAACATCACGGGGTGGTGCGCATTGTATGGGTGTGTGTTACATTACATTCACTAGTAGGAGTGAGAAAAACATCACGGGGTGGTGCGCATTGTATGGGTGTGTGTTACATTTGATTGACTAGTAGGAGTGAGAAAAACATCACGGGGTGGTGCGCATTGTATGGGTGTGTGTTACATTACATTCACTACTAGGAGTGAGAAAAACATCACGGGGTGGTGCGCATTGTATGGGTGTGTGTTACATTACATTCACTACTAGGAGTGAGAAAAACATCACGGGGTGGTGCGCATTGTATGGGTGTGTGTTACATTACATTCACTACTAGGAGTGAGAAAAACATCAAGGGGTGGTGCGCATTGTATGGGTGTGTGTTACATTACATTCACTAGTAGGAGTGAGAAAAACATCACGGGGTGGTGCGCATTGTATGGGTGTGTGTTACATTTGATTGACTAGTAGGAGTGAGAAAAACATCACGGGGTGGTGCGCATTGTATGGGTGTGTGTTACATTACATTCACTACTAGGAGTGAGAAAAACATCACGGGGTGGTGCGCATTGTATGGGTGTGTGTTACATTACATTCACTACTAGGAGTGAGAAAAACATCACGGGGTGGTGCGCATTGTATGGGTGTGTGTTACATTACATTCACTACTAGGAGTGAGAAAAACATCAAGGGGTGGTGCGCATTGTATGGGTGTGTGTTACATTACATTCACTAGTAGGAGTGAGAAAAACATCACGGGGTGGTGCGCATTGTATGGGTGTGTGTTACATTACATTCACTAGTAGGAGTGAGAAAAACATCACGGGGTGGTGCGCATTGTATGGGTGTGTGTTACATTACATTCACAAGTAGGAGTGAGAAAATCATCACGGGGTGGTGCGCATTGTATGGGTGTGTGTTACATTACATTCACTAGTAGGAGTGAGAAAAACATCACGGGGTGGTGCGCATTGTATGGGTGTGTGTTACATTACATTCACTAGTAGGAGTGAGAAAAACATCACGGGGTGGTGCGCATTGTATGGGTGTGTGTTACATTACATTCACTAGTAGGAGTGAGAAAAACATCACGGGGTGGTGCGCATTGTATGGGTGTGTGTTACATTACATTCACTAGTAGGAGTGAGAAAAACATCACGGGGTGGTGCGCATTGTATGGGTGTGTGTTACATTACATTCACTACTAGGAGTGAGAAAAACATCACGGTGTGGTGCGCATAGTATGGGTGTGTGTTACATTAGATTCACTAGTAGGAGTGAGAAAACATCACGGGGTGGTGCGCATTGTATGGGTGTGTGTTACATTACATTCACTAGTAGGAGTGAGAAAAACATCACGGGGTGGTGCGCATAGTACGTGTGTGTGTTACATTAGATTCACTAGTAGGAGTGAGAAAAACATCACGGGGTGGTGCGCATTGTATGGGTGTGTGTTACATTACATTCACTAGTAGGAGTGAGAAAAACATCACGGGGTGGTGCGCATTGTGTGGGTGTGTGTTACATTACATTCACTAGTAGGAGTGAGAAAAACATCACGGGGTGGTGCGCATTGTATGGGTGTGTGTTACATTACACACACTAGTAGGAGTGAGAAAAACATCACGGGGTGGTGCGCATTGTATGGGTGTGTGTTACATTACATTCACTACTAGGAGTGAGAAAAACATCACGGGGTGGTGCGCATTGTATGTGTGTGTGTTACATTAGATTCACTACTAGGAGTGAGAAAAACATCACGGGGTGGTGCACATTGTATGGGTGTGTGTTACATTACATTCACTACTAGGAGTGAGAAAAACATCACGGGGTGGTGCGCATTGTATGGGTGTGTGTTACATTACATTCACTAGTAGGAGTGAGAAAAACATCACGGGGTGGTGCGCATTGTATGGGTGTGTGTTACATTACATTCACTAGTAGGAGTGAGAAAAACATCACGGGGTGGTGCGCATTGTATGGGTGTGTGTTACATTACATTCACTAGGAGCAGTGAGAAAAGCATCACGGGATGGTGCGCATTGTATGGGTGTGTGTTACATTACATTCACTAGTAGGAGTGAGAAAAACATCACGGGGTGGTGCGCATTGTATGGGTGTGTGTTACATTAGATTCACTAGTAGGAGTGAGAAAAACATCACGGGGTGGTGCGCATTGTATGGGTGTGTGTTACATTACATTCACTACTAGGAGTGAGAAAAACATCACGGGGTGGTGCGCATTGTATGTGTGTGTGTTACATTACATTCACTACTAGGAGTGAGAAAAACATCACGGGGTGGTGCGCATTGTATGGGTGTGTGTTACATTAGATTCACTAGTAGGAGTGAGAAAAACATCACGGTGTGGTGCGCATTGTATGGGTGTGTGTTACATTAGATTCACTAGTAGGAGTGAGAAAAACATCACGGGGTGGTGCGCATTGTATGGGTGTGTGTTACATTAGATTCACTAGTAGGAGTGAGAAAAACATCACGGGGTGGTGCGCATTGTATGGGTGTGTGTTACATTACATTCACTAGTAGGAGTGAGAAAAACATCACGGGGTGGTGCGCATTGTGTGGGTGTGTGTTACATTACATTCACTAGTAGGAGTGAGAAAAACATCACGGGGTGGTGCGCATTGTATGGGTGTGTGTTACATTACACACACTAGTAGGAGTGAGAAAAACATCACGGGGTGGTGCGCATTGTATGGGTGTGTGTTACATTACATTCACTACTAGGAGTGAGAAAAACATCACGGGGTGGTGCGCATTGTATGTGTGTGTGTTACATTACATTCACTAGGAGCAGTGAGAAAAACATCACGGGGTGGTGCGCATTGTATGGGTGTGTGTTACATTACATTCACTAGTAGGAGTGAGAAAAACATCACGGGGTGGTGCGCATTGTATGGGTGTGTGTTACATTACATTCACTAGTAGGAGTGAGAAAAACATCACGGGGTGGTGCGCATTGTATGGGTGTGTGTTACATTACATTCACTACTAGGAGTGAGAAAAACATCACGGTGTGGTGCGCATAGTATGGGTGTGTGTTACATTAGATTCACTAGTAGGAGTGAGAAAAACATCACGGGGTGGTGCGCATTGTATGGGTGTGTGTTACATTAGATTCACTAGTAGGAGTGAGAAAAACATCACGGGGTGGTGCGCATTGTATGGGTGTGTGTTACATTAGATTCACTAGTAGGAGTGAGAAAAACATCACGGGGTGGTGCGCATTGTATGGGTGTGTGTTACATTACATTCACTAGTAGGAGTGAGAAAAACATCACGGGGTGGTGCGCATTGTGTGGGTGTGTGTTACATTACATTCACTAGTAGGAGTGAGAAAAACATCACGGGGTGGTGCGCATTGTATGGGTGTGTGTTACATTACACACACTAGTAGGAGTGAGAAAAACATCACGGGGTGGTGCGCATTGTATGGGTGTGTGTTACATTACATTCACTACTAGGAGTGAGAAAAACATCACGGGGTGGTGCGCATTGTATGTGTGTGTGTTACATTAGATTCACTACTAGGAGTGAGAAAAACATCACGGGGTGGTGCGCATTGTATGGGTGTGTGTTACATTACATTCACTACTAGGAGTGAGAAAACATCACGGGGTGGTGCGCATTGTATGGGTGTGTGTTACATTACATTCACTAGTAGGAGTGAGAAAAACATCACGGGGTGGTGCGCATTGTATGGGTGTGTGTTACATTACATTCACTACTAGGAGTGAGAAAAACATCACGGGGTGGTGCGCATTGTATGGGTGTGTGTTACATTACATTCACTACTAGGAGTGAGAAAAACATCACGGGGTGGTGCGCATTGTATGTGTGTGTGTTACATTACATTCACTAGTAGGAGTGAGAAAAACATCACGGGGTGGTGCGCATTGTATGGGTGTGTGTTACATTACATTCACTAGGAGCAGTGAGAAAAGCATCACGGGGTGGTGCGCATTGTATGGGTGTGTGTTACATTACATTCACTAGTAGGAGTGAGAAAAACATCACGGGGTGGTGCGCATTGTATGGGTGTGTGTTACATTAGATTCACTAGTAGGAGTGAGAAAAACATCACGGGGTGGTGCGCATTGTATGGGTGTGTGTTACATTACATTCACTACTAGGAGTGAGAAAAACATCACGGGGTGGTGCGCATTGTATGTGTGTGTGTTACATTACATTCACTACTAGGAGTGAGACAAACATCACGGGGTGGTGCGCATTGTATGGGTGTGTGTTACATTAGATTCACTAGTAGGAGTGAGAAAAACATCACGGTGTGGTGCGCATTGTATGGGTGTGTGTTACATTAGATTCACTAGTAGGAGTGGAAAAACATCACGGGTTGTGCGCATTGTATGGGTGTGTGTTACATTAGATTCACTAGTAGGAGTGAGAAAAACATCACGGGGTGGTGCGCATTGTATGGGTGTGTGTTACATTACATTCACTAGTAGGAGTGAGAAAAACATCACGGGTGGTGCGCATTGTGTGGGTGTGTGTTACATTACATTCACTAGTAGGAGTGAGAAAAACATCACGGGGTGGTGCGCATTGTATGGGTGTGTGTTACATTACATTCACTAGTAGGAGTGAGAAAAACATCACGGGGTGGTGCGCATTGTATGGGTGTGTGTTACATTAAGGAGTGAGAAAAACATCACGGAGGTGGTGCGCATTGTATGGGTGTGTGTTACATTACATTCACTTAGTAGGAGTGAGAAAACATCACGGGGTGGTGCGCATTGTATGGGTGTGTGTTACATTACATTCACTAGTAGGAGTGAGAAAAACATCACGGGGTGGTGCGCATTGTATGGGTGTGTGTTACATTAGATTCACTAGTAGGAGTGAGAAAAACATCACGGGGTGGTGCGCATTGTATGGGTGTGTGTTACATTACATTCACTACTAGGAGTGAGAAAAACATCACGGGGTGGTGCGCATTGTATGTGTGTGTGTTACATTACATTCACTACTAGGAGTGAGAAAAACATCACGGGGTGGTGCGCATTGTATGGGTGTGTGTTACATTTGATTCACTAGTAGGAGTGAGAAAAACATCACGGGGTGGTGCGCATTGTATGGGTGTGTGTTACATTAGATTCACTAGTAGGAGTGAGAAAAACATCACGGGGTGGTGCGCATTGTATGGGTGTGTGTTACATTACATTCACTAGTAGGAGTGAGAAAAACATCACGGGCTGGTGCGCATTGTATGGGTGTGTGTTACATTACATTCACTAGTAGGAGTGAGAAAAACATCACGGCTGGTGCGCATCGTTTGGGTGTGTGTTACATTACATTCACTAGTAGGAGTGAGAAAAACATCACGGGGTGGTGCGCATTGTATGGGTGTGTGTTACATTAGATTCACTAGCAGGAGTGAGAAAAACATCACGGGGTGGTGCGCATTGTATGGGTGTGTGTTACATTACATTCACTAGCAGGAGTGAGAAAAACATCACGAGGTGGTGCGCATTGTTTGGGTGTGTGTTACATTACATTCACTAGCAGGAGTGAGAAAAACATCACGGGGTGGTACGCATGTATCGGTGTGTCTTACATTACATTCACTAGCAGGAGTAAGAAAAACATCACGGGGTGGTGCGCATTGTATGGTTGTGTGTTACATTACATTCACTAGCAGGAGTGAGAAAAACATCACGGGGTGGTGCGCATTGTATGGGTGTGTGTTACATTACATTCACTAGCAGGAGTGAGAAAAACATCACGGGGTGGTGCGCATTGTATGGGTGTGTGTTACATTACATTCACTAGCAGGAGTGAGAAAAACATCACGGGGTGGTGCGCATTGTATGGGTGTGTGTTACATTACATTCACTAGCAGGAGTGAGAAAAACATCACGGGGTGGTGCGCATTGTATGGGTGTGTGTTACATTACATTCACTAGCAGGAGTGAGAAAAACATCACGGGGTGGTGCGCATTGTATGGGTGTGTGTTACATTACATTCACTAGTAGGAGTGAGAAAAACATCACGGGGTGGTGCGCATTGTATGGGTGTGTGTTACATTACATTCACTAGTAGGAGTGAGAAAAACATCACGGGGTGGTGCGCATTGTATGGGTGTGTGTTACATTACATTCACTAGTAGGAGTGAGAAAAACATCACGGGGTGGTGCGCATTGTATGGGTGTGTGTTACATTAGATTCACTAGTAGGAGTGAGAAAAACATCACGGGGTGTTGCGCATTGTATGGGTGTGTGTTACATTAGATTCACTAGTAGGAGTGAGAAAAACATCACGGGGTGGTGTGCATTGTATGGGTGTGTGTTACATTACATTCACTAGTAGGAGTGAGAAAAACATCACGGGGTGGTGCGCATTGTTTGGGTGTGTGTTACATTACATTCACTAGCAGGAGTGAGAAAAACATGGGAGCACGGGGTGGTGCGCATTGTATGGGTGTGTGTTACATTACATTCTCTAGCAGGAGTGAGAAAAACATCACGGGGTGGTGCGCATTGTATGGGTGTGTGTTACATTAGATTCACTAGCCAGGAGTGAGAAAAACATCACGGGGTGGTGCGCATTGTATGGGTGTGTGTTACATTAGATTCACTAGCAGGAGTGAGAAAAACATCACGGGGTGGTGCGCATTGTATGGGTGTGTGTTACATTAGATTCACTAGCAGGAGTGAGAAAAACATCACGGGGTGGTGCGCATTGTATGGGTGTGTGTTACATTAGATTCACTAGTAGGAGTGAGAAAAACATCACGGGGTGGTGCGCATTGTATGGGTGTGTGTTACATTAGATTCACTAGTAGGAGTGAGAAAAACATCACGGGGTGGTGCGCATTGTATGGGTGTGTGTTACATTAGATTCACTAGTAGGAGTGAGAAAAACATCACGTGTGGTGCGCATTGTATGGGTGTGTGTTACATTAGATTCACTAGTAGGAGTGAGAAAAACATCACGGGGTGGTGCGCATTGTATGGGTGTGTGTTACATTAGATTCACTAGTAGGAGTGAGAAAAACATCACGGGGTGGTGCGCATTGTATGGGTGTGTGTTACATTAGATTCACTAGTAGGAGTGAGAAAAACATCACGGGGTGGTGCGCATTGTATGGGTGTGTGTTACATTACATTCACTAGTAGGAGTGAGAAAAACATCACGGGGTGGTGCGCATTGTATGGGTGTGTGTTACATTACATTCACTAGTAGGAGTGAGAAAAACATCACGGGGTGGTGCGCATTGTATGGGTGTGTGTTACATTACACACACTAGTAGGAGTGAGAAAAACATCACGGGGTGGTGCGCATTGTATGGGTGTGTGTTACATTACATTCACTACTAGGAGTGAGAAAAACATCACGGGGTGGTGCGCATTGTATGTGTGTGTGTTACATTAGATTCACTACTAGGAGTGAGAAAAACATCATGGGGTGGTGCGCATTGTATGGGTGTGTGTTACATTACATTCACTACTAGGAGTGAGAAAAACATCACGGGGTGGTGCGCATTGTATGGGTGTGTGTTACATTACATTCACTAGTAGGAGTGAGAAAAACATCACGGGGTGGTGCGCATTGTATGGGTGTGTGTTACATTACATTCACTAGTAGGAGTGAGAAAAACATCACGGGGTGGTGCGCATTGTATGGGTGTGTGTTACATTACATTCACTAGGAGCAGTGAGAAAAGCATCACGGGGTGGTGCGCATTGCATGGGTGTGTGTTACATTACATTCACTAGTAGGAGTGAGAAAAACATCACGGGGTGGTGCGCATTGTATGGGTGTGTGTTACATTAGATTCACTAGTAGGAGTGAGAAAAACATCATGGGGTGGTGCGCATTGTATGGGTGTGTGTTACATTACATTCACTACTAGGAGTGAGAAAAACATCACGGGGTGGTGCGCATTGTATGTGTGTGTGTTACATTACATTCACTACTAGGAGTGAGAAAAACATCACGGGGTGGTGCGCATTGTATGGGTGTGTGTTACATTAGATTCACTAGTAGGAGTGAGAAAAACATCACGGGGTGGTGCGCATTTTATGGGTGTGTGTTACATTAGATTCACTAGTAGGAGTGAGAAAAACATCACGGGGTGGTGCGCATTGTATGGGTGTGTGTTACATTACATTCACTAGTAGGAGTGAGAAAAACATCACGGGCTGGTGCGCATTGTATGGGTGTGTGTTACATTACATTCACTAGTAGGAGTGAGAAAAACATCACGGGCTGGTTCGCATTGTTTGGGTGTGTGTTACATTACATTCACGAGTAGGAGTGAGAAAACATCACGGGGTGGTGCGCATTGTATGGGTGTGTGTTACATTACATTCACTAGCAGGAGTGAGAAAAACATCACGGGGTGGTGCGCATTGTTTGGGTGTGTGTTACATTACATTCACTAGCAGGAGTGAGAAAAACATCACGGGGTGGTACGCATTGTATCGGTGTGTGTTACATTACATTCACTAGCAGGAGTGAGAAAAACATCACGGGGTGGTGCGCATTGTATGGGTGTGTGTTACATTACATTCACTAGCAGGAGTGAGAAAAACATCACGGTGTGGTGCGCATTGTATGGGTGTGTGTTACATTACATTCACTAGCAGGAGTGAGAAAAACATCACGGGGTGGTGCGCATTGTATGGGTGTGTGTTACATTACATTCACTAGCAGGAGTGAGAAAAACATCACGGGGTGGTGCGCATTGTATGGGTGTGTGTTACATTACATTCACTAGCAGGAGTGAGAAAAACATCACGGGGTGGTGCGCATTGTATGGGTGTGTGTTACATTACATTCACTAGTAGGAGTGAGAAAAACATCACGGAGTGGTGCGCATTGTATGGGTGTGTGTTACATTACATTCACTAGTAGGAGTGAGAAAAACATCACGGGGTGGTGCGCATTGTATGGGTGTGTGTTACATTACATTCACTAGTAGGAGTGAGAAAAACATCACGGGGTGGTGCGCATTGTATGGGTGTGTGTTACATTACATTCACTACTAGGAGTGAGAAAAACATCACGGGGTGGTGCGCATTGTATGTGTGTGTGTTACATTACATTCACTACTAGGAGTGAGACAAACATCACGGGGTGGTGCGCATTGTATGGGTGTGTGTTACATTAGATTCACTAGTAGGAGTGAGAAAAACATCACGGTGTGGTGCGCATTGTATGGGTGTGTGTTACATTAGATTCACTAGTAGGAGTGGGAAAAACATCACGGGGTTGTGCGCATTGTATGGGTGTGTGTTACATTAGATTCACTAGTAGGAGTGAGAAAAACATCACGGGGTGGTGCGCATTGTATGGGTGTGTGTTACATTACATTCACTAGTAGGAGTGAGAAAAACATCACGGGGTGGTGCGCATTGTGTGGGTGTGTGTTACATTACATTCACTAGTAGGAGTGAGAAAAACATCACGGGGTGGTGCGCATTGTATGGGTGTGTGTTACATTACATTCACTACTAGGAGTGAGAAAAACATCACGGGGTGGTGCGCATTGTATGGGTGTGTGTTACATTACATTCACTAGTAGGAGTGAGAAAAACATCACGGGGTGGTGCGCATTGTATGGGTGTGTGTTACATTACATTCACTAGTAGGAGTGAGAAAAACATCACGGGGTGGTGCGCATTGTATGGGTGTGTGTTACATTACATTCACTAGTAGGAGTGAGAAAAACATCACGGGGTGGTGCGCATTGTATGGGTGTGTGTTACATTAGATTCACTAGTAGGAGTGAGAAAAACATCACGGGGTGGTGCGCATTGTATGGGTGTGTGTTACATTACATTCACTACTAGGAGTGAGAAAAACATCACGGGGTGGTGCGCATTGTATGTGTGTGTGTTACATTACATTCACTACTAGGAGTGAGAAAAACATCACGGGGTGGTGCGCATTGTATGGGTGTGTGTTACATTAGATTCACTAGTAGGAGTGAGAAAAACATCACGGGGTGGTGCGCATTGTATGGGTGTGTGTTACATTAGATTCACTAGTAGGAGTGAGAAAAACATCACGGGGTGGTGCGCATTGTATGGGTGTGTGTTACATTACATTCACTAGTAGGAGTGAGAAAAACATCACGGGCTGGTGCGCATTGTATGGGTGTGTGTTACATTACATTCACTAGTAGGAGTGAGAAAAACATCACGGGCTGGTGCGCATCGTTTGGGTGTGTGTTACATTACATTCACTAGTAGGAGTGAGAAAAACATCACGGGGTGGTGCGCATTGTATGGGTGTGTGTTACATTAGATTCACTAGCAGGAGTGAGAAAAACATCACGGGGTGGTGCGCATTGTATGGGTGTGTGTTACATTACATTCACTAGCAGGAGTGAGAAAAACATCACGAGGTGGTGCGCATTGTTTGGGTGTGTGTTACATTACATTCACTAGCAGGAGTGAGAAAAACATCACGGGGTGGTACGCATTGTATCGGTGTGTCTTACATTACATTCACTAGTAGGAGTAAGAAAAACATCACGGGGTGGTGCGCATTGTATGGTTGTGTGTTACATTACATTCACTAGCAGGAGTGAGAAAAACATCACGGGGTGGTGCGCATTGTATGGGTGTGTGTTACATTACATTCACTAGCAGGAGTGAGAAAAACATCACGGGGTGGTGCGCATTGTATGGGTGTGTGTTACATTACATTCACTAGCAGGAGTGAGAAAAACATCACGGGGTGGTGCGCATTGTATGGGTGTGTGTTACATTACATTCACTAGCAGGAGTGAGAAAAACATCACGGGGTGGTGCGCATTGTATGGGTGTGTGTTACATTACATTCACTAGCAGGAGTGAGAAAAACATCACGGGGTGGTGCGCATTGTATGGGTGTGTGTTACATTACATTCACTAGTAGGAGTGAGAAAAACATCACGGGGTGGTGCGCATTGTATGGGTGTGTGTTACATTACATTCACTAGTAGGAGTGAGAAAAACATCACGGGGTGGTGCGCATTGTATGGGTGTGTGTTACATTACATTCACTAGTAGGAGTGAGAAAAACATCACGGGGTGGTGCGCATTGTATGGGTGTGTGTTACATTAGATTCACTAGTAGGAGTGAGAAAAACATCACGGGGTGTTGCGCATTGTATGGGTGTGTGTTACATTACATTCACTAGTAGGAGTGAGAAAAACATCACGGGGTGGTGTGCATTGTATGGGTGTGTGTTACATTACATTCACTAGTAGGAGTGAGAAAAACATCACGGGGTGGTGCGCATTGTTTGGGTGTGTGTTACATTACATTCACTAGCAGGAGTGAGAAAAACATCACGGGGTGGTGCGCATTGTATGGGTGTGTGTTACATTACATTCTCTAGCAGGAGTGAGAAAAACATCACGGGGTGGTGCGCATTGTATGGGTGTGTGTTACATTAGATTCACTAGCAGGAGTGAGAAAAACATCACGGGGTGGTGCGCATTGTATGGGTGTGTGTTACATTAGATTCACTAGCAGGAGTGAGAAAAACATCACGGGGTGGTGCGCATTGTATGGGTGTGTGTTACATTAGATTCACTAGCAGGAGTGAGAAAAACATCACGGGGTGGTGCGCATTGTATGGGTGTGTGTTACATTAGATTCACTAGTAGGAGTGAGAAAAACATCACGGGGTGGTGCGCATTGTATGGGTGTGTGTTACATTAGATTCACTAGTAGGAGTGAGAAAAACATCACGGGGTGGTGCGCATTGTATGGGTGTGTGTTACATTAGATTCACTAGTAGGAGTGAGAAAAACATCACGGTGTGGTGCGCATTGTATGGGTGTGTGTTACATTAGATTCACTAGTAGGAGTGAGAAAAACATCACGGGGTGGTGCGCATTGTATGGGTGTGTGTTACATTAGATTCACTAGTAGGAGTGAGAAAAACATCACGGGGTGGTGCGCATTGTATGGGTGTGTGTTACATTAGATTCACTAGTAGGAGTGAGAAAAACATCACGGGGTGGTGCGCATTGTATGGGTGTGTGTTACATTACATTCACTAGTAGGAGTGAGAAAAACATCACGGGGTGGTGCGCATTGTATGGGTGTGTGTTACATTACATTCACTAGTAGGAGTGAGAAAAACATCACGGGGTGGTGCGCATTGTATGGGTGTGTGTTACATTACACACACTAGTAGGAGTGAGAAAAACATCACGGGGTGGTGCGCATTGTATGGGTGTGTGTTACATTACATTCACTACTAGGAGTGAGAAAAACATCACGGGGTGGTGCGCATTGTATGTGTGTGTGTTACATTAGATTCACTACTAGGAGTGAGAAAAACATCATGGGGTGGTGCGCATTGTATGGGTGTGTGTTACATTACATTCACTACTAGGAGTGAGAAAAACATCACGGGGTGGTGCGCATTGTATGGGTGTGTGTTACATTACATTCACTAGTAGGAGTGAGAAAAACATCACGGGGTGGTGCGCATTGTATGGGTGTGTGTTACATTACATTCACTAGTAGGAGTGAGAAAAACATCACGGGGTGGTGCGCATTGTATGGGTGTGTGTTACATTACATTCACTAGGAGCAGTGAGAAAAGCATCACGGGGTGGTGCGCATTGCATGGGTGTGTGTTACATTACATTCACTAGTAGGAGTGAGAAAAACATCACGGGGTGGTGCGCATTGTATGGGTGTGTGTTACATTAGATTCACTAGTAGGAGTGAGAAAAACATCACGGGGTGGTGCGCATTGTATGGGTGTGTGTTACATTACATTCACTACTAGGAGTGAGAAAAACATCACGGGGTGGTGCGCATTGTATGTGTGTGTGTTACATTACATTCACTACTAGGAGTGAGAAAAACATCACGGGGTGGTGCGCATTGTATGGGTGTGTGTTACATTAGATTCACTAGTAGGAGTGAGAAAAACATCACGGGGTGGTGCGCATTTTATGGGTGTGTGTTACATTAGATTCACTAGTAGGAGTGAGAAAAACATCACGGGGTGGTGCGCATTGTATGGGTGTGTGTTACATTACATTCACTAGTAGGAGTGAGAAAAACATCACGGGCTGGTGCGCATTGTATGGGTGTGTGTTACATTACATTCACTAGTAGGAGTGAGAAAAACATCACGGGCTGGTTCGCATTGTTTGGGTGTGTGTTACATTACATTCACGAGTAGGAGTGAGAAAAACATCACGGGGTGGTGCGCATTGTATGGGTGTGTGTTACATTAGATTCACTAGTAGGAGTGAGAAAACATCACGGGGTGGTGCGCATTGTATGGGTGTGTGTTACATTACATTCACTAGCAGGAGTGAGAAAAACATCACGGGGTGGTGCGCATTGTTTGGGTGTGTGTTACATTACATTCACTAGCAGGAGTGAGAAAAACATCACGGGGTGGTACGCATTGTATCGGTGTGTGTTACATTACATTCACTAGCAGGAGTGAGAAAAACATCACGGGGTGGTGCGCATTGTATGGGTGTGTGTTACATTACATTCACTAGCAGGAGTGAGAAAAACATCACGGTGTGGTGCGCATTGTATGGGTGTGTGTTACATTACATTCACTAGCAGGAGTGAGAAAAACATCACGGGGTGGTGCGCATTGTATGGGTGTGTGTTACATTACATTCACTAGCAGGAGTGAGAAAAACATCACGGGGTGGTGCGCATTGTATGGGTGTGTGTTACATTACATTCACTAGCAGGAGTGAGAAAAACATCACGGGGTGGTGCGCATTGTATGGGTGTGTGTTACATTACATTCACTAGCAGGAGTGAGAAAAACATCACGGAGTGGTGCGCATTGTATGGGTGTGTGTTACATTACATTCACTAGTAGGAGTGAGAAAAACATCACGGGGTGGTGCGCATTGTATGGGTGTGTGTTACATTACATTCACTAGTAGGAGTGAGAAAAACATCACGGGGTGGTGCGCATTGTATGGGTGTGTGTTACATTACATTCACTAGTAGGAGTGAGAAAAACATCACGGGGTGGTGCGCATTGTATGGGTGTGTGTTACATTACATTCACTAGTAGGAGTGAGAAAAACATCACGGGGTGGTGCGCATTGCATGGGTGTGTGTTACATTACATTCACTAGTAGGAGTGAGAAAAACATCACGGGGTGGTGCGCATTGTATGGGTGTGTGTTACATTACATTCACTAGTAGGAGTGAGAAAAACATCACGGGGTGGTGCGCATTGTATGGGTGTGTGTTACATTAGATTCACTAGTAGGAGTGAGAAAAACATCACGGGGTGGTGCGCATTGTATGGGTGTGTGTTACATTACATTCACTAGTAGGAGTGAGAAAAACATCACGGGGTGGTGCGCATTGTATGGGTGTGTGTTACATTACATTCACTAGCAGGAGTGAGAAAAACATCACGGGGTGGTGCGCATTGTTTGGGTGTGTGTTACATTACATTCACTAGCAGGAGTGAGAAAAACATCACGGGGTGGTGCGCATTGTATGGGTGTGTGTTACATTACATTCACTAGCAGGAGTGAGAAAAACATCACGGGGTGGTGCGCATTGTATGGGTGTGTGTTACATTACATTCACTAGCAGGAGTGAGAAAAACATCACGGGGTGGTGCGCATTGTATGGGTGTGTGTTACATTAGATTCACTAGCAGGAGTGAGAAAAACATCACGGGGTGGTGCGCATTGTATGGGTGTGTGTTACATTAGATTCACTAGCAGGAGTGAGAAAAACATCACGGGGTGGTGCGCATTGTATGGGTGTGTGTTACATTAGATTCACTAGCAGGAGTGAGAAAAACATCACCGGGTGGTGCGCATTGTATGGGTGTGTGTTACATTAGATTCACTAGTAGGAGTGAGAAAAACATCACGGGGTGGTGCGCATTGTATGGGTGTGTGTTACATTACATTCACTAGTAGGAGTGAGAAAAACATCACGGGGTGGTGCGCATTGTATGGGTGTGTGTTACATTAGATTCACTACTAGGAGTGAGAAAAACAACACGGGGTGGTGCGCATTGTATGTGTGTGTGTTACATTACATTCACTAGTAGGAGTGAGAAAAACATCACGGGGTGGTGCGCATTGTATGGGTGTGTGTTACATTACATTCACTAGTAGGAGTGAGAAAAACATCACGGGGTGGTGCGCATTGTATGGGTGTGTGTTACATTACATTCACTAGTAGGAGTGAGAAAAACATCACGGGGTGGTGCGCATTGTATGGGTGTGTGTTACATTACATTCACTAGTAGGAGTGAGAAAAACATCACGGGGTGGTGCGCATTGTATGTGTGTGTGTTACATTACATTCACTACTAGGAGTGAGAAAAACATCATCGGGTGGTGCGCATTGTATGGGTGTGTGTTACATTAGATTCACTAGTAGGAGTGAGAAAAACATCACGGGGTGGTGCGCATTGTTTGGGTGTGTGTTACATTACATTCACTAGTAGGAGTGAGAAAAACATCACGGGGTGGTGCGCATTTTATGGGTGTGTGTTACATTACATTCACTAGTAGGAGTGAGAAAAACATCACGGGGTGGTGCGCATTGTATGGGTGTGTGTTACATTAGATTCACTAGTAGGAGTGAGAAAAACATCACGGGGTGGTGCGCATTGTATGGGTGTGTGTTACATTACATTCACTAGTAGGAGTGAGAAAAACATCACGGGGTGGTGCGCATTGTATGGGTGTGTGTTACATTACATTCACTAGTAGGAGTGAGAAAAACATCACGGGGTGGTGCGCATTGTATGGGTGTGTGTTACATTTCATTCACTAGCAGGAGTGAGAAAAACATCACGGGGTGGTGCGCATTGTATGGGTGTGTGTTACATTACATTCACTAGCAGGAGTGAGAAAAACATCACGGGGTGGTGCGCATTGTATGGGTGTGTGTTACATTACATTCACTAGCAGGAGTGAGAAAAACATCACGGGGTGGTGCGCATTGTATGGGTGTGTGTTACATTACATTCACTAGCAGGAGTGAGAAAAACATCACGGGGTGGTGCGCATTGTATGGGTGTGTGTTACATTACATTCACTACTAGGAGTGAGAAAAACATCACGGGGTGGTGCGCATTGTATGGGTGTGTGTTACATTACATTCACTACTAGGAGTGAGAAAAACATCACGCGGTGGTGCGCATTGTATGGGTGTGTGTTACATTACATTCACTAGTAGGAGTGAGAAAAACATCACGGGGTGGTGCGCATTGTATGGGTGTGTGTTACATTAGATTCACTAGTAGGAGTGAGAAAAACATCACGGGGTGGTGCGCATTGTATGGGTGTGTGTTACATTAGATTCACTAGTAGGAGTGAGAAAAACATCACGGGGTGGTGCGCATTGTATGGGTGTGTGTTACATTACATTCACTAGTAGGAGTGAGAAAAACATCACGGGGTGGTGCGCATTGTGTGGGTGTGTGTTACATTACATTCACTAGTAGGAGTGAGAAAAACATCACGGGGTGGTGCGCATTGTATGGGTGTGTGTTACATTACACACACTAGTAGGAGTGAGAAAAACATCACGGGGTGGTGCGCATTGTATGGGTGTGTGTTACATTACATTCACTACTAGGAGTGAGAAAAACATCACGGGGTGGTGCGCATTGTATGGGTGTGTGTTACATTACATTCACTAGTAGGAGTGAGAAAAACATCACGGGGTGGTGCGCATTGTATGGGTGTGTGTTACATTACATTCACTAGGAGCAGTGAGAAAAGCATCACGGGGTGGTGCGCATTGCATGGGTGTGTGTTACATTACATTCACTAGTAGGAGTGAGAAAAACATCACGGGGTGGTGCGCATTGTATGGGTGTGTGTTACATTAGATTCACTAGTAGGAGTGAGAAAAACATCACGGGGTGGTGCGCATTGTATGGGTGTGTGTTACATTACATTCACTACTAGGAGTGAGAAAAACATCACGGGGTGGTGCGCATTGTATGTGTGTGTGTTACATTACATTCACTACTAGGAGTGAGAAAAACATCACGGGGTGGTGCGCATTGTATGGGTGTGTGTTACATTAGATTCACTAGTAGGAGTGAGAAAAACATCACGGGGTGGTGCGCATTTTATGGGTGTGTGTTACATTAGATTCACTAGTAGGAGTGAGAAAAACATCACGGGGTGGTGCGCATTGTATGGGTGTGTGTTACATTACATTCACTAGTAGGAGTGAGAAAAACATCACGGGCTGGTGCGCATTGTATGGGTGTGTGTTACATTACATTCACTAGTAGGAGTGAGAAAAACATCACGGGCTGGTTCGCATTGTTTGGGTGTGTGTTACATTACATTCACGAGTAGGAGTGAGAAAAACATCACGGGGTGGTGCGCATTGTATGGGTGTGTGTTACATTAGATTCACTAGTAGGAGTGAGAAAACATCACGGGGTGGTGCGCATTGTATGGGTGTGTGTTACATTACATTCACTAGCAGGAGTGAGAAAAACATCACGGGGTGGTGCGCATTGTTTGGGTGTGTGTTACATTACATTCACTAGCAGGAGTGAGAAAAACATCACGGGGTGGTACGCATTGTATCGGTGTGTGTTACATTACATTCACTAGCAGGAGTGAGAAAAACATCACGGGGTGGTGCGCATTGTATGGGTGTGTGTTACATTACATTCACTAGCAGGAGTGAGAAAAACATCACGGTGTGGTGCGCATTGTATGGGTGTGTGTTACATTACATTCACTAGCAGGAGTGAGAAAAACATCACGGGGTGGTGCGCATTGTATGGGTGTGTGTTACATTACATTCACTAGCAGGAGTGAGAAAAACATCACGGGGTGGTGCGCATTGTATGGGTGTGTGTTACATTACATTCACTAGCAGGAGTGAGAAAAACATCACGGGGTGGTGCGCATTGTATGGGTGTGTGTTACATTACATTCACTAGTAGGAGTGAGAAAAACATCACGGGGTGGTGCGCATTGTATGGGTGTGTGTTACATTACATTCACTAGTAGGAGTGAGAAAAACATCACGGGGTGGTGCGCATTGTATGGGTGTGTGTTACATTACATTCACTAGTAGGAGTGAGAAAAACATCACGGGGTGGTGCGCATTGTATGGGTGTGTGTTACATTACATTCACTAGTAGGAGTGAGAAAAACATCACGGGGTGGTGCGCATTGTATGGGTGTGTGTTACATTACATTCACTAGTAGGAGTGAGAAAAACATCACGGGGTGGTGCGCATTGCATGGGTGTGTGTTACATTACATTCACTAGTAGGAGTGAGAAAAACATCACGGGGTGGTGCGCATTGTATGGGTGTGTGTTACATTACATTCACTAGTAGGAGTGAGAAAAACATCACGGGGTGGTGCGCATTGTATGGGTGTGTGTTACATTAGATTCACTAGTAGGAGTGAGAAAAACATCACGGGGTGGTGCGCATTGTATGGGTGTGTGTTACATTACATTCACTAGTAGGAGTGAGAAAAACATCACGGGGTGGTGCGCATTGTATGGGTGTGTGTTACATTAGATTCACTAGTAGGAGTGAGAAAAACATCACGGGGTGGTGCGCATTGTATGGGTGTGTGTTACATTACATTCACTAGTAGGAGTGAGAAAAACATCACGGGGTGGTGCGCATTGTATGGGTGTGTGTTACATTACATTCACTAGTAGGAGTGAGAAAAACATCACGGGGTGGTGCGCATTGTATGGGTGTGTGTTACATTTCATTCACTAGCAGGAGTGAGAAAAACATCACGGGGTGGTGCGCATTGTATGGGTGTGTGTTACATTACATTCACTAGCAGGAGTGAGAAAAACATCACGGGGTGGTGCGCATTGTATGGGTGTGTGTTACATTACATTCACTAGCAGGAGTGAGAAAAACATCACGGGGTGGTGCGCATTGTATGGGTGTGTGTTACATTACATTCACTAGCAGGAGTGAGAAAAACATCACGGGGTGGTGCGCATTGTATGGGTGTGTGTTACATTACATTCACTACTAGGAGTGAGAAAAACATCACGGGGTGGTGCGCATTGTATGGGTGTGTGTTACATTACATTCACTACTAGGAGTGAGAAAAACATCACGCGGTGGTGCGCATTGTATGGGTGTGTGTTACATTACATTCACTAGTAGGAGTGAGAAAAACATCACGGGGTGGTGCGCATTGTATGGGTGTGTGTTACATTAGATTCACTAGTAGGAGTGAGAAAAACATCACGGGGTGGTGCGCATTGTATGGGTGTGTGTTACATTAGATTCACTAGTAGGAGTGAGAAAAACATCACGGGGTGGTGCGCATTGTATGGGTGTGTGTTACATTACATTCACTAGTAGGAGTGAGAAAAACATCACGGGGTGGTGCGCATTGTGTGGGTGTGTGTTACATTACATTCACTAGTAGGAGTGAGAAAAACATCACGGGGTGGTGCGCATTGTATGGGTGTGTGTTACATTACACACACTAGTAGGAGTGAGAAAAACATCACGGGGTGGTGCGCATTGTATGGGTGTGTGTTACATTACATTCACTACTAGGAGTGAGAAAAACATCACGGGGTGGTGCGCATTGTATGGGTGTGTGTTACATTACATTCACTAGTAGGAGTGAGAAAAACATCACGGGGTGGTGCGCATTGTATGGGTGTGTGTTACATTACATTCACTAGGAGCAGTGAGAAAAGCATCACGGGGTGGTGCGCATTGCATGGGTGTGTGTTACATTACATTCACTAGTAGGAGTGAGAAAAACATCACGGGGTGTTGCGCATTGTATGGGTGTGTGTTACATTAGATTCACTAGTAGGAGTGAGAAAAACATCACGGGGTGGTGCGCATTGTATGGGTGTGTGTTACATTACATTCACTACTAGGAGTGAGAAAAACATCACGGGGTGGTGCGCATTGTATGTGTGTGTGTTACATTACATTCACTACTAGGAGTGAGAAAAACATCACGGGGTGGTGCGCATTGTATGGGTGTGTGTTACATTACATTCACTAGTAGGAGTGAGAAAAACATCACGGGGTGGTGCGCATTGTATGGGTGTGTGTTACATTAGATTCACTAGTAGGAGTGAGAAAAACATCACGGGGTGGTGCGCATTGTATGGGTGTGTGTTACATTACATTCACTAGTAGGAGTGAGAAAAACATCACGGGGTGGTGCGCATTGTATGGGTGTGTGTTACATTAGATTCACTAGTAGGAGTGAGAAAAACATCACGGGGTGGTGCGCATTGTATGGGTGTGTGTTACATTACATTCACTAGTAGGAGTGAGAAAAACATCACGGGGTGGTGCGCATTGTATGGGTGTGTGTTACATTACATTCACTAGTAGGAGTGAGAAAAACATCACGGGGTGGTGCGCATTGTATGGGTGTGTGTTACATTTCATTCACTAGCAGGAGTGAGAAAAACATCACGGGGTGGTGCGCATTGTATGGGTGTGTGTTACATTACATTCACTAGCAGGAGTGAGAAAAACATCACGGGGTGGTGCGCATTGTATGGGTGTGTGTTACATTACATTCACTAGCAGGAGTGAGAAAAACATCACGGGGTGGTGCGCATTGTATGGGTGTGTGTTACATTACATTCACTAGCAGGAGTGAGAAAAACATCACGGGGTGGTGCGCATTGTATGGGTGTGTGTTACATTACATTCACTACTAGGAGTGAGAAAAACATCACGGGGTGGTGCGCATTGTATGGGTGTGTGTTACATTACATTCACTACTAGGAGTGAGAAAAACATCACGCGGTGGTGCGCATTGTATGGGTGTGTGTTACATTACATTCACTAGTAGGAGTGAGAAAAACATCACGGGGTGGTGCGCATTGTATGGGTGTGTGTTACATTAGATTCACTAGTAGGAGTGAGAAAAACATCACGGGGTGGTGCGCATTGTATGGGTGTGTGTTACATTAGATTCACTAGTAGGAGTGAGAAAAACATCACGGGGTGGTGCGCATTGTATGGGTGTGTGTTACATTACATTCACTAGTAGGAGTGAGAAAAACATCACGGGGTGGTGCGCATTGTGTGGGTGTGTGTTACATTACATTCACTAGTAGGAGTGAGAAAAACATCACGGGGTGGTGCGCATTGTATGGGTGTGTGTTACATTACACACACTAGTAGGAGTGAGAAAAACATCACGGGGTGGTGCGCATTGTATGGGTGTGTGTTACATTACATTCACTACTAGGAGTGAGAAAAACATCACGGGGTGGTGCGCATTGTATGGGTGTGTGTTACATTACATTCACTAGTAGGAGTGAGAAAAACATCACGGGGTGGTGCGCATTGTATGGGTGTGTGTTACATTACATTCACTAGGAGCAGTGAGAAAAGCATCACGGGGTGGTGCGCATTGCATGGGTGTGTGTTACATTACATTCACTAGTAGGAGTGAGAAAAACATCACGGGGTGTTGCGCATTGTATGGGTGTGTGTTACATTAGATTCACTAGTAGGAGTGAGAAAAACATCACGGGGTGGTGCGCATTGTATGGGTGTGTGTTACATTACATTCACTACTAGGAGTGAGAAAAACATCACGGGGTGGTGCGCATTGTATGTGTGTGTGTTACATTACATTCACTACTAGGAGTGAGAAAAACATCACGGGGTGTTGCGCATTGTATGGGTGTGTGTTACATTAGATTCACTAGTAGGAGTGAGAAAAACATCACGGGGTGGTGCGCATTTTATGGGTGTGTGTTACATTAGATTCACTAGTAGGAGTGAGAAAAACATCACGGGGTGGTGCGCATTGTATGGGTGTGTGTTACATTACATTCACTAGTAGGAGTGAGAAAAACATCACGGGCTGGTGCGCATTGTATGGGTGTGTGTTACATTACATTCACTAGTAGGAGTGAGAAAAACATCACGGGCTGGTTCGCATTGTTTGGGTGTGTGTTACATTACATTCACGAGTAGGAGTGAGAAAAACATCACGGGGTGGTGCGCATTGTATGGGTGTGTGTTACATTAGATTCACTAGTAGGAGTGAGAAAACATCACGGGGTGGTGCGCATTGTATGGGTGTGTGTTACATTACATTCACTAGCAGGAGTGAG
Organism: Cavia porcellus; assembly: GCF_034190915.1. Classification (NCBI taxonomy): domain Eukaryota; kingdom Metazoa; phylum Chordata; class Mammalia; order Rodentia; family Caviidae; genus Cavia; species Cavia porcellus. The sequence goes on along the minus strand of NW_026947872.1, from coordinate 83,719 downwards.
AAAAACATCACGGGGTGGTGCGCATTGTTTGGGTGTGTGTTACATTACATTCACTATCAGGAGTGAGAAAAACATCACGGTGTGGTGCGCATTGTATGGGTGTGTGTTACATTACATTCACTAGCAGGAGTGAGAAAAACATCACGGGGTGGTGCGCATTGTATGGGTGTGTGTTACATTACATTCACTAGCAGGAGTGAGAAAAACATCACGGGGTGGTGCGCATTGTATGGGTGTGTGTTACATTACATTCACTAGCAGGAGTGAGAAAAACATCACGGGGTGGTGCGCATTGTATGGGTGTGTGTTACATTACATTCACTAGTAGGAGTGAGAAAAACATCACGGGGTGGTGCGCATTGTATGGGTGTGTGTTACATTACATTCACTAGTAGGAGTGAGAAAAACATCACGGGGTGGTGCGCATTGTATGGGTGTGTGTTACATTACATTCACTAGTAGGAGTGAGAAAAACATCACGGGGTGGTGCGCATTGCATGGGTGTGTGTTACATTACATTCACTAGTAGGAGTGAGAAAAACATCACGGGGTGGTGCGCATTGTATGGGTGTGTGTTACATTACATTCACTAGTAGGAGTGAGAAAAACATCACGGGGTGGTGCGCATTGTATGGGTGTGTGTTACATTAGATTCACTAGTAGGAGTGAGAAAAACATCACGGGGTGGTGCGCATTGTATGGGTGTGTGTTACATTACATTCACTAGTAGGAGTGAGAAAAACATTACGGGGTGGTGTGCATTGTATGGGTGTGTGTTACATTACATTCACTAGTAGGAGTGAGAAAAACATCACGGGGTGGTGCGCATTGTTTGGGTGTGTGTTACATTACATTCACTAGCAGGAGTGAGAAAAACATCACGGGGTGGTGCGCATTGTATGGGTGTGTGTTACATTACATTCACTAGCAGGATTGAGAAAAACATCACGGGGTGGTGCGCATTGTATGGGTGTGTGTTACATTACATTCACTAGCAGGAGTGAGAAAAACATCACGGGGTGGTGCGCATTGTATGGGTGTGTGTTACATTAGATTCACTAGCAGGAGTGAGAAAAACATCACGGGGTGGTGCGCATTGTATGGGTGTGTGTTACATTAGATTCACTAGCAGGAGTGAGAAAAACATCACGGGGTGGTGCGCATTGTATGGGTGTGTGTTACATTAGATTCACTAGCAGGAGTGAGAAAAACATCACCGGGTGGTGCGCATTGTATGGGTGTGTGTTACATTAGATTCACTAGTAGGAGTGAGAAAAACATCACGGGGTGGTGCGCATTGTATGGGTGTGTGTTACATTACATTCACTAGTAGGAGTGAGAAAAACATCACGGGGTGGTGCGCATTGTATGGGTGTGTGTTACATTAGATTCACTACTAGGAGTGAGAAAAACATCACGGGGTGGTGCGCATTGTATGTGTGTGTGTTACATTACATTCACTAGTAGGAGTGAGAAAAACATCACGGGGTGGTGCGCATTGTATGGGTGTGTGTTACATTACATTCACTAGTAGGAGTGAGAAAAACATCACGGGGTGGTGCGCATTGTATGGGTGTGTGTTACATTACATTCACTAGTAGGAGTGAGAAAAACATCACGGGGTGTTGCGCATTGTATGGGTGTGTGTTACATTAGATTCACTAGTAGGAGTGAGAAAAACATCACGGGGTGGTGCGCATTGTATGGGTGTGTGTTACATTACATTCACTACTAGGAGTGAGAAAAACATCACGGGGTGGTGCGCATTGTATGTGTGTGTGTTACATTACATTCACTACTAGGAGTGAGAAAAACATCACGGGGTGTTGCGCATTGTATGGGTGTGTGTTACATTAGATTCACTAGTAGGAGTGAGAAAAACATCACGGGGTGGTGCGCATTTTATGGGTGTGTGTTACATTAGATTCACTAGTAGGAGTGAGAAAAACATCACGGGGTGGTGCGCATTGTATGGGTGTGTGTTACATTACATTCACTAGTAGGAGTGAGAAAAACATCACGGGCTGGTGCGCATTGTATGGGTGTGTGTTACATTACATTCACTAGTAGGAGTGAGAAAAACATCACGGGCTGGTTCGCATTGTTTGGGTGTGTGTTACATTACATTCACGAGTAGGAGTGAGAAAAACATCACGGGGTGGTGCGCATTGTATGGGTGTGTGTTACATTAGATTCACTAGTAGGAGTGAGAAAACATCACGGGGTGGTGCGCATTGTATGGGTGTGTGTTACATTACATTCACTAGCAGGAGTGAGAAAAACATCACGGGGTGGTGCGCATTGTTTGGGTGTGTGTTACATTACATTCACTAGCAGGAGTGAGAAAAACATCACGGGGTGGTACGCATTGTATCGGTGTGTGTTACATTACATTCACTAGCAGGAGTGAGAAAAACATCACGGGGTGGTGCGCATTGTATGGGTGTGTGTTACATTACATTCACTATCAGGAGTGAGAAAAACATCACGGTGTGGTGCGCATTGTATGGGTGTGTGTTACATTACATTCACTAGCAGGAGTGAGAAAAACATCACGGGGTGGTGCGCATTGTATGGGTGTGTGTTACATTACATTCACTAGCAGGAGTGAGAAAAACATCACGGGGTGGTGCGCATTGTATGGGTGTGTGTTACATTACATTCACTAGCAGGAGTGAGAAAAACATCACGGGGTGGTGCGCATTGTATGGGTGTGTGTTACATTACATTCACTAGTAGGAGTGAGAAAAACATCACGGAGTGGTGCGCATTGTATGGGTGTGTGTTACATTACATTCACTAGTAGGAGTGAGAAAAACATCACGGGGTGGTGCGCATTGTATGGGTGTGTGTTACATTACATTCACTAGTAGGAGTGAGAAAAACATCACGGGGTGGTGCGCATTGTATGGGTGTGTGTTACATTACATTCACTAGTAGGAGTGAGAAAAACATCACGGGGTGGTGCGCATTGTATGGGTGTGTGTTACATTACATTCACTAGTAGGAGTGAGAAAAACATCACGGGGTGGTGCGCATTGCATGGGTGTGTGTTACATTACATTCACTAGTAGGAGTGAGAAAAACATCACGGGGTGGTGCGCATTGTATGGGTGTGTGTTACATTACATTCACTAGTAGGAGTGAGAAAAACATCACGGGGTGGTGCGCATTGTATGGGTGTGTGTTACATTAGATTCACTAGTAGGAGTGAGAAAAACATCACGGGGTGGTGCGCATTGTATGGGTGTGTGTTACATTACATTCACTAGTAGGAGTGAGAAAAACATTACGGGGTGGTGTGCATTGTATGGGTGTGTGTTACATTACATTCACTAGTAGGAGTGAGAAAAACATCACGGGGTGGTGCGCATTGTTTGGGTGTGTGTTACATTACATTCACTAGCAGGAGTGAGAAAAACATCACGGGGTGGTGCGCATTGTATGGGTGTGTGTTACATTACATTCACTAGCAGGATTGAGAAAAACATCACGGGGTGGTGCGCATTGTATGGGTGTGTGTTACATTACATTCACTAGCAGGAGTGAGAAAAACATCACGGGGTGGTGCGCATTGTATGGGTGTGTGTTACATTAGATTCACTAGCAGGAGTGAGAAAAACATCACGGGGTGGTGCGCATTGTATGGGTGTGTGTTACATTAGATTCACTAGCAGGAGTGAGAAAAACATCACGGGGTGGTGCGCATTGTATGGGTGTGTGTTACATTAGATTCACTAGCAGGAGTGAGAAAAACATCACCGGGTGGTGCGCATTGTATGGGTGTGTGTTACATTAGATTCACTAGTAGGAGTGAGAAAAACATCACGGGGTGGTGCGCATTGTATGGGTGTGTGTTACATTACATTCACTAGTAGGAGTGAGAAAAACATCACGGGGTGGTGCGCATTGTATGGGTTTGTGTTACATTAGATTCACTACTAGGAGTGAGAAAAACATCACGGGGTGGTGCGCATTGTATGTGTGTGTGTTACATTACATTCACTAGTAGGAGTGAGAAAAACATCACGGGGTGGTGCGCATTGTATGGGTGTGTGTTACATTACATTCACTAGTAGGAGTGAGAAAAACATCACGGGGTGGTGCGCATTGTATGGGTGTGTGTTACATTACATTCACTAGTAGGAGTGAGAAAAACATCACGGGGTGGTGCGCATTGTATGGGTGTGTGTTACATTACATTCACTAGTAGGAGTGAGAAAAACATCACGGGGTGGTGCGCATTGTATGTGTGTGTGTTACATTACATTCACTACTAGGAGTGAGAAAAACATCATCGGGTGGTGCGCATTGTATGGGTGTGTGTTACATTAGATTCACTAGTAGGAGTGAGAAAAACATCACGGGGTGGTGCGCATTGTTTTGGTGTGTGTTACATTACATTCACTAGTAGGAGTGAGAAAAACATCACGGGGTGGTGCGCATTGTATGGGTGTGTGTTACATTACATTCACTAGTAGGAGTGAGAAAAACATCACGGGGTGGTGCGCATTGTATGGGTGTGTGTTACATTAGATTCACTAGTAGGAGTGAGAAAAACATCACGGGGTGGTGCGCATTGTATGGGTGTGTGTTACATTACATTCACTAGTAGGAGTGAGAAAAACATCACGGGGTGGTGCGCATTGTATGGGTGTGTGTTACATTACATTCACTAGTAGGAGTGAGAAAAACATCACGGGGTGGTGCGCATTGTATGGGTGTGTGTTACATTTCATTCACTAGCAGGAGTGAGAAAAACATCACGGGGTGGTGCGCATTGTATGGTGTGTGTTACATTACATTCACTAGCAGGAGTGAGAAAAACATCACGGGGTGGTGCGCATTGTATGGGTGTGTGTTACATTACATTCACTAGCAGGAGTGAGAAAAACATCACGGGGTGGTGCGCATTGTATGGGTGTGTGTTACATTACATTCACTAGCAGGAGTGAGAAAAACATCACGGGGTGGTGCGCATTGTATGGGTGTGTGTTACATTACATTCACTACTAGGAGTGAGAAAAACATCACGGGGTGGTGCGCATTGTATGGGTGTGTGTTACATTACATTCACTACTAGGAGTGAGAAAAACATCACGCGGTGGTGCGCATTGTATGGGTGTGTGTTACATTACATTCACTAGTAGGAGTGAGAAAAACATCACGGGGTGGTGCGCATTGTATGGGTGTGTGTTACATTAGATTCACTAGTAGGAGTGAGAAAAACATCACGGGGTGGTGCGCATTGTATGGGTGTGTGTTACATTAGATTCACTAGTAGGAGTGAGAAAAACATCACGGGGTGGTGCGCATTGTATGGGTGTGTGTTACATTACATTCACTAGTAGGAGTGAGAAAAACATCACGGGGTGGTGCGCATTGTGTGGGTGTGTGTTACATTACATTCACTAGTAGGAGTGAGAAAAACATCACGGGGTGGTGCGCATTGTATGGGTGTGTGTTACATTACACACACTAGTAGGAGTGAGAAAAACATCACGGGGTGGTGCGCATTGTATGGGTGTGTGTTACATTACATTCACTACTAGGAGTGAGAAAAACATCACGGGGTGGTGCGCATTGTATGTGTGTGTGTTACATTACATTCACTAGGAGCAGTGAGAAAAACATCACGGGGTGGTGCGCATTGTATGGGTGTGTGTTACATTACATTCACTAGTAGGAGTGAGAAAAACATCACGGGGTGGTGCGCATTGTATGGGTGTGTGTTACATTACATTCACTAGTAGGAGTGAGAAAAACATCACGGGGTGGTGCGCATTGTATGGGTGTGTGTTACATTACATTCACTACTAGGAGTGAGAAAAACATCACGGTGTGGTGCGCATAGTATGGGTGTGTGTTACATTAGATTCACTAGTAGGAGTGAGAAAAACATCACGGGGTGGTGCGCATTGTATGGGTGTGTGTTACATTAGATTCACTAGTAGGAGTGAGAAAAACATCACGGGGTGGTGCGCATTGTATGGGTGTGTGTTACATTAGATTCACTAGTAGGAGTGAGAAAAACATCACGGGGTGGTGCGCATTGTATGGGTGTGTGTTACATTACATTCACTAGTAGGAGTGAGAAAAACATCACGGGGTGGTGCGCATTGTGTGGGTGTGTGTTACATTACATTCACTAGTAGGAGTGAGAAAAACATCACGGGGTGGTGCGCATTGTATGGGTGTGTGTTACATTACACACACTAGTAGGAGTGAGAAAAACATCACGGGGTGGTGCGCATTGTATGGGTGTGTGTTACATTACATTCACTACTAGGAGTGAGAAAAACATCACGGGGTGGTGCGCATTGTATGTGTGTGTGTTACATTAGATTCACTACTAGGAGTGAGAAAAACATCACGGGGTGGTGCGCATTGTATGGGTGTGTGTTACATTACATTCACTACTAGGAGTGAGAAAAACATCACGGGGTGGTGCGCATTGTATGGGTGTGTGTTACATTACATTCACTAGTAGGAGTGAGAAAAACATCACGGGGTGGTGCGCATTGTATGGGTGTGTGTTACATTACATTCACTAGTAGGAGTGAGAAAAACATCACGGGGTGGTGCGCATTGTATGGGTGTGTGTTACATTACATTCACTAGGAGCAGTGAGAAAAGCATCACGGGGTGGTGCGCATTGTATGGGTGTGTGTTACATTACATTCACTAGTAGGAGTGAGAAAAACATCACGGGGTGGTGCGCATTGTATGGGTGTGTGTTACATTAGATTCACTAGTAGGAGTGAGAAAAACATCACGGGGTGGTGCGCATTGTATGGGTGTGTGTTACATTACATTCACTACTAGGAGTGAGAAAAACATCACGGGGTGGTGCGCATTGTATGTGTGTGTGTTACATTACATTCACTACTAGGAGTGAGACAAACATCACGGGGTGGTGCGCATTGTATGGGTGTGTGTTACATTAGATTCACTAGTAGGAGTGAGAAAAACATCACGGTGTGGTGCGCATTGTATGGGTGTGTGTTACATTAGATTCACTAGTAGGAGTGAGAAAAACATCACGGGGTGGTGCGCATTGTATGGGTGTGTGTTACATTAGATTCACTAGTAGGAGTGAGAAAAACATCACGGGGTGGTGCGCATTGTATGGGTGTGTGTTACATTACATTCACTAGTAGGAGTGAGAAAAACATCACGGGGTGGTGCGCATTGTGTGGGTGTGTGTTACATTACATTCACTAGTAGGAGTGAGAAAAACATCACGGGGTGGTGCGCATTGTATGGGTGTGTGTTACATTACATTCACTACTAGGAGTGAGAAAAACATCACGGGGTGGTGCGCATTGTATGGGTGTGTGTTACATTACATTCACTAGTAGGAGTGAGAAAAACATCACGGGGTGGTGCGCATTGTATGGGTGTGTGTTACATTACATTCACTAGTAGGAGTGAGAAAAACATCACGGGGTGGTGCGCATTGTATGGGTGTGTGTTACATTACATTCACTAGGAGCAGTGAGAAAAGCATCACAGGGTGGTGCGCATTGTATGGGTGTGTGTTACATTAGATTCACTAGTAGGAGTGAGAAAAACATCACGGGGTGGTGCGCATTGTATGGGTGTGTGTTACATTACATTCACTAGTAGGAGTGAGAAAAACATCACGGGCTGGTGCGCATTGTATGGGTGTGTGTTACATTACATTCACTAGTAGGAGTGAGAAAAACATCACGGGCTGGTGCGCATCGTTTGGGTGTGTGTTACATTACATTCACTAGTAGGAGTGAGAAAAACATCACGGGGTGGTGCGCATTGTATGGGTGTGTGTTACATTAGATTCACTAGCAGGAGTGAGAAAAACATCACGGGGTGGTGCGCATTGTATGGGTGTGTGTTACATTACATTCACTAGCAGGAGTGAGAAAAACATCACGGGGTGGTGCGCATTGTTTGGGTGTGTGTTACATTACATTCACTAGCAGGAGTGAGAAAAACATCACGGGGTGGTACGCATTGTATCGGTGTGTCTTACATTACATTCACTAGCAGGAGTAAGAAAAACATCACGGGGTGGTGCGCATTGTATGGTTGTGTGTTACATTACATTCACTAGCAGGAGTGAGAAAAACATCACGGGGTGGTGCGCATTGTATGGGTGTGTGTTACATTACATTCACTAGCAGGAGTGAGAAAAACATCACGGGGTGGTGCGCATTGTATGGGTGTGTGTTACATTACATTCACTAGCAGGAGTGAGAAAAACATCACGGGGTGGTGCGCATTGTATGGGTGTGTGTTACATTACATTCACTAGCAGGAGTGAGAAAAACATCACGGGGTGGTGCGCATTGTATGGGTGTGTGTTACATTACATTCACTAGTAGGAGTGAGAAAAACATCACGGGGTGGTGCGCATTGTATGGGTGTGTGTTACATTACATTCACTAGTAGGAGTGAGAAAAACATCACGGGGTGGTGCGCATTGTATGGGTGTGTGTTACATTACATTCACTAGTAGGAGTGAGAAAAACATCACGGGGTGTTGCGCATTGTATGGGTGTGTGTTACATTACATTCACTAGTAGGAGTGAGAAAAACATCACGGGGTGGTGTGCATTGTATGGGTGTGTGTTACATTACATTCACTAGTAGGAGTGAGAAAAACATCACGGGGTGGTGCGCATTGTATGGGTGTGTGTTACATTACATTCACTAGCAGGAGTGAGAAAAACATCACGGGGTGGTGCGCATTGTATGGGTGTGTGTTACATTACATTCTCTAGCAGGAGTGAGAAAAACATCACGGGGTGGTGCGCATTGTATGGGTGTGTGTTACATTAGATTCACTAGCAGGAGTGAGAAAAACATCACGGGGTGGTGCGCATTGTATGGGTGTGTGTTACATTAGATTCACTAGCAGGAGTGAGAAAAACATCACGGGGTGGTGCGCATTGTATGGGTGTGTGTTACATTAGATTCACTAGCAGGAGTGAGAAAAACATCACGGGGTGGTGCGCATTGTATGGGTGTGTGTTACATTAGATTCACTAGTAGGAGTGAGAAAAACATCACGGGGTGGTGCGCATTGTATGGGTGTGTGTTACATTAGATTCACTACTAGGAGTGAGAAAAACATCACGGGGTGGTGCGCATTGTATGGGTGTGTGTTACATTACATTCACTACTAGGAGTGAGAAAAACATCACGGTGTGGTGCGCATTGTATGGGTGTGTGTTACATTAGATTCACTAGTAGGAGTGAGAAAAACATCACGGGGTGGTGCGCATTGTATGGGTGTGTGTTACATGAGATTCACTAGTAGGAGTGAGAAAAACATCACGGGGTGGTGCGCATTGTATGGGTGTGTGTTACATTACATTCACTAGTAGGAGTGAGAAAAACATCACGGGGTGGTGCGCATTGTATGGGTGTGTGTTACATTACATTCACTAGTAGGAGTGAGAAAAACATCACGGGGTGGTGCGCATTGTATGGGTGTGTGTTACATTACATTCACTAGTAGGAGTGAGAAAAACATCACGGGGTGGTGCGCATTGTATGGGTGTGTGTTACATTACACACACTAGTAGGAGTGAGAAAAACATCACGGGGTGGTGCGCATTGTATGGGTGTGTGTTACATTACATTCACTACTAGGAGTGAGAAAAACATCACGGGGTGGTGCGCATTGTATGGGTGTGTGTTACATTACATTCACTACTAGGAGTGAGAAAAACATCACGGGGTGGTGCGCATTGTATGGGTGTGTGTTACATTACATTCACTACTAGGAGTGAGAAAAACATCACGGGGTGGTGCGCATTGTATGGGTGTGTGTTACATTACATTCACTAGTAGGAGTGAGAAAAACATCACGGGGTGGTGCGCATTGTATGGGTGTGTGTTACATTACATTCACTAGGAGCAGTGAGAAAAGCATCACGGGGTGGTGCGCATTGCATGGGTGTGTGTTACATTACATTCACTAGTAGGAGTGAGAAAAACATCACGGGGTGGTGCGCATTGCATGGGTGTGTGTTACATTAGATTCACTAGTAGGAGTGAGAAAAACATCACGGGGTGGTGCGCATTGTATGGGTGTGTGTTACATTACATTCACTACTAGGAGGGAGAAAAACATCACGGGGTGGTGCGCATTGTATGTGTGTGTGTTACATTACATTCACTACTAGGAGTGAGAAAAACATCACGGGGTGGTGCGCATTGTATGGGTGTGTGTTACATTAGATTCACTAGTAGGAGTGAGAAAAACATCACGGGGTGGTGCGCATTGTATGGGTGTGTGTTACATTAGATTCACTAGTAGGAGTGAGAAAAACATCACGGGGTGGTGCGCATTTTATGGGTGTGTGTTACATTACATTCACTAGTAGGAGTGAGAAAAACATCACGGGGTGGTGCGCATTGTATGGGTGTGTGTTACATTACATTCACTAGTAGGAGTGAGAAAAACATCACGGGCTGGTGCGCATTGTATGGGTGTGTGTTACATTACATTCACTAGTAGGAGTGAGAAAAACATCACGGGCTGGTTCGCATTGTTTGGGTGTGTGTTACATTACATTCACGAGTAGGAGTGAGAAAAACATCACGGGGTGGTGCGCATTGTATGGGTGTGTGTTACATTAGATTCACTAGTAGGAGTGAGAAAAACATCACGGGGTGGTGCGCATTGTATGGGTGTGTGTTACATTACATTCACTAGCAGGAGTGAGAAAAACATCACGGGGTGGTGCGCATTGTTTGGGTGTGTGTTACATTACATTCACTAGCAGGAGTGAGAAAAACATCACGGGGTGGTGCGCATTGTATCGGTGTGTGTTACATTACATTCACTAGCAGGAGTGAGAAAAACATCACGGGGTGGTGCGCATTGTATGGGTGTGTGTTACATTACATTCACTAGCAGGAGTGAGAAAAACATCACGGGGTGGTGCGCATTGTATGGGTGTGTGTTACATTACATTCACTAGCAGGAGTGAGAAAAACATCACGGGGTGGTGCGCATTGTATGGGTGTGTGTTACATTACATTCACTAGCAGGAGTGAGAAAAACATCACGGGGTGGTGCGCATTGTATGGGTGTGTGTTACATTACATTCACTAGCAGGAGTGAGAAAAACATCACGGAGTGGTGCGCATTGTATGGGTGTGTGTTACATTACATTCACTAGTAGGAGTGAGAAAAACATCACGGGGTGGTGCGCATTGTATGTGTGTGTGTTACATTACATTCACTAGTAGGAGTGAGAAAAACATCACGGGGTGGTGCGCATTGTATGGGTGTGTGTTACATTACATTCACTAGTAGGAGTGAGAAAAACATCACGGGGTGGTGCGCATTGTATGGGTGTGTGTTACATTACATTCACTAGTAGGAGTGAGAAAAACATCACGGGGTGGTGCGCATTGCATGGGTGTGTGTTACATTACATTCACTAGTAGGAGTGAGAAAAACATCACGGGGTGGTGCGCATTGCATGGGTGTGTGTTACATTACATTCACTAGTAGGAGTGAGAAAAACATCACGGGGTGGTGCGCATTGTATGGGTGTGTGTTACATTAGATTCACTAGTAGGAGTGAGAAAAACATCACGGGGTGGTGCGCATTGTATGGGTGTGTGTTACATTACATTCACTAGTAGGAGTGAGAAAAACATCACGGGGTGGTGCGCATTGTATGGGTGTGTGTTACATTACATTCACTAGTAGGAGTGAGAAAAACATCACGGGGTGGTGCGCATTGTTTGGGTGTGTGTTACATTACATTCACTAGCAGGAGTGAGAAAAACATCACGGGGTGGTGCGCATTGTATGGGTGTGTGTTACATTACATTCACTAGCAGGAGTGAGAAAAACATCACGGGGTGGTGCGCATTGTATGGGTGTGTGTTACATTACATTCACTAGCAGGAGTGAGAAAAACATCACGGGGTGGTGCGCATTGTATGGGTGTGTGTTACATTAGATTCACTAGCAGGAGTGAGAAAAACATCACGGGGTGGTGCGCATTGTATGGGTGTGTGTTACATTAGATTCACTAGCAGGAGTGAGAAAAACATCACGGGGTGGTGCGCATTGTATGGGTGTGTGTTACATTAGATTCACTAGCAGGAGTGAGAAAAACATCACGGGGTGGTGCGCATTGTATGGGTGTGTGTTACATTAGATTCACTAGCAGGAGTGAGAAAAACATCACGGGGTGGTGCGCATTGTATGGGTGTGTGTTACATTACATTCACTAGTAGGAGTGAGAAAAACATCACGGGGTGGTGCGCATTGTATGGGTGTGTGTTACATTACATTCACTAGTAGGAGTGAGAAAAACATCACGGGGTGGTGCGCATTGTATGGGTGTGTGTTACATTAGATTCACTACTAGGAGTGAGAAAAACATCACGGGGTGGTGCGCATTGTATGTGTGTGTGTTACATTACATTCACTAGTAGGAGTGAGAAAAACATCACGGGGTGGTGCGCATTGTATGGGTGTGTGTTACATTACATTCACTAGTAGGAGTGAGAAAAACATCACGGGGTGGTGCGCATTGTATGGGTGTGTGTTACATTACATTCACTAGTAGGAGTGAGAAAAACATCACGGGGTGGTGCGCATTGTATGGGTGTGTGTTACATTACATTCACTAGTAGGAGTGAGAAAAACATCACGGGGTGGTGCGCATTGTATGGGTGTGTGTTACATTACATTCACTACTAGGAGTGAGAAAAACATCATCGGGTGGTGCGCATTGTATGGGTGTGTGTTACATTAGATTCACTAGTAGGAGTGAGAAAAACATCACGGGGTGGTGCGCATTGTATGGGTGTGTGTTACATTACATTCACTAGTAGGAGTGAGAAAAACATCACGGGGTGGTGCGCATTGTATGGGTGTGTGTTACATTACATTCACTAGTAGGAGTGAGAAAAACATCACGGGGTGGTGCGCATTGTATGGGTGTGTGTTACATTACATTCACTAGTAGGAGTGAGAAAAACATCACGGGGTGGTGCGCATTGTATGGGTGTGTGTTACATTACATTCACTAGTAGGAGTGAGAAAAACATCACGGGGTGGTGCGCATTGTATGGGTGTGTGTTACATTACATTCACTAGTAGGAGTGAGAAAAACATCACGGGGTGGTGCGCATTGTATGGGTGTGTGTTACATTTCAGTCACTAGCAGGAGTGAGAAAAACATCACGGGGTGGTGCGCATTGTATGGGTGTGTGTTACATTACATTCACTAGCAGGAGTGAGAAAAACATCACGGGGTGGTGCGCATTGTATCGGTGTGTGTTACATTACATTCACTAGCAGGAGTGAGAAAAACATCACGGGGTGGTGCGCATTGTATGGGTGTGTGTTACATTACATTCACTAGCAGGAGTGAGAAAAACATCACGGGGTGGTGCGCATTGTATGGGTGTGTGTTACATTACATTCACTACTAGGAGTGAGAAAAACATCACGGGGTGGTGCGCATTGTATGGGTGTGTGTTACATTACATTCACTACTAGGAGTGAGAAAAACATCACGCGGTGGTGCGCATTGTATGGGTGTGTGTTACATTACATTCACTAGTAGGAGTGAGAAAAACATCACGGGGTGGTGCGCATTGTATGGGTGTGTGTTACATTACATTCACTAGTAGGAGTGAGAAAAACATCACGGGGTGGTGCGCATTGTATGGGTGTGTGTTACATTAGATTCACTAGTAGGAGTGAGAAAAACATCACGGGGTGGTGCGCATTGTATGGGTGTGTGTTACATTACATTCACTAGTAGGACTGAGAAAAACATCACGGGGTGGTGCGCATTGTATGTGTGTGTCTTACATTAGATGCACTAGTAGGACTGAGAAAAACATCACGGGGTGGTGCGCATTGTATGGGTGTGTGTTACATTACATTCACTACTAGGAGTGAGAAAAACATCACGGGGTGGTGCGCATTGTATGGGTGTGTGTTACATTACATTCACTAGTAGGAGTGAGAAAAACTTCACGGGGTGGTGCGCATTGTATGGGTGTGTGTTACATTACATTCACTAGTAGGAGTGAGAAAAACATCACGGGGTGGTGCGCATTGTATGGGTGTGTGTTACATTACATTCACTAGTAGGAGTGAAAAAAACATCACGGGGTGGTGCGCATTGTATGTGTGTGTGTTACATTAGATTCACTACTAGGAGTGAGAAAACCATCACGGGGTGGTGCGCATTGTATGGGTGTGTGTTACATTACATTCACTAGTAGGAGTGAGAAAAACATCACGGGGTGGTGCGCATTGTATGTGTGTGTGTTACATTAGATTCACTAGTAGGAGTGAGAAAAACATCACGGGGTGGTGCGCATTGTATGGGTGTGTGTTACATTACATTCACTAGTAGGAGTGAGAAAATCATCACGGGGTGGTGCGCATTGTATGGGTGTGTGTTACATTAGATTCACTAGTAGGAGTGAGAAAAACATCACGGGGTGGTGCGCATTGTATGTGTGTGTGTTACATTACATTCACTACTAGTAGCGAGAAAAACATCACGGGGTGGTGCGCATTGTATGGGTGTGTGTTACATTTCATTCACTACTAGGAGTGAGAAAAATATCACGGGGTGGTGCGCATTGTATGGGTGTGTGTTACATTACATTCACTAGTAGGAGTGAGAAAAACATCACGGGGTGGTGCGCATTGTATGGGTGTGTGTTACATTATATTCACTACTAGGAGTGAGAAAAACATCACGGGTTGGTGCGCATTGTATTGTGTGTGTTACATTAGATTCACTAGTAGGAGTGAGAAAAACATCACGGGGTGGTGCGCATTGTATGGGTGTGTGTTACATTACATTCACTAGTAGGATTGAGAAAAACATCACGGGGTGGTGCGCATTGTATGGGTGTGTGTTACATTACATTCACTAGTAGGAGTGAGAAAAACATCACGGGGTGGTGCGCATTGTATGGGTGTGTGTTACATTACATTAACTAGTAGGAGTGAGAAAAGCATCACAGGGTGGTGCGCATTGTATGGGTGTGTGTTACATTACATTCACTAGTAGGAGTGAGAAAAACATCACGGGGTGGTGCGCATTGTATGGGTGTGTGTTACATTACATTCACTAGTAGGAGTGAAAAAAACATCACGGGTTGGTGCGCATTGTATTGTGTGTGTTACATTAGATTCACTAGTAGGAGTGAGAAAAACATCACGGTGTGGTGCGCATTGTATGGGTGTGTGTTACATTACATTCACTAGTAGGATTGAGAAAAACATCACGGGGTGGTGCGGATTGTATGTGTGTGTGTTACATTAGATTCACTAGTAGGAGTGAGAAAAACATCACGGGGTGGTGCGCATTGTATGGGTGTGTGTTACATTAGATTCACTAGTAGGAGTGAGAAAAACATCACGGGGTGGTGCGCATTGTATGTGTGTGTGTTACATTAGATTCACTAGTAGGAGTGAGAAAAGCATCACGGGGTGGTGCGCATTGTATGGGTGTGTGTTACATTACATTAACTAGTAGGAGTGAGAAAAGCATCACGGTGTGGTGCGCATTGTATGGGTGTGTGTTACATTACATTCACTAGTAGGAGTGAGAAAAACATCACGGGGTGGTGCGCATTGTATGTTTGTGTGTTACATTAGATTCACTAGTGGGAGTGAGAAAAACATCACGGGGTGGTGCGCATGGTATGTGTGTGTGTTACATTAGATTCACTAGTAGGAGTGAGAAAAACATCACGGGGTGGTGCGCATTGTATGGGTTGTGTTACATTACATTCACTAGTAGGAGGGAGAAAAACATCACGGGGTGGTGCGCATTGTATGTGTGGGTGTTACATTACATTCACTACTAGGAGTGAGAAAAACTTCATGGGGTGGTGCGCATTGTATGGGTGTGTGTTACATTAGATTCACTAGTAGGAGTGAGAAAAACATCACGGGGTGGTGCGCATTGTATGGGTGTGTGTTACATTACATTCACTAGTAGGAGTGAGAAAAACATCACGGGGTGGTGCGCATTGTATGGGTGTGTGTTACATTACATTCACTAGTAGGAGTGAGAAAAACATCACGGGGTGGTGCGCATTGTATGTGTGTGTGTTACATTACATTCACTAGTAGGAGTGAGAAAAACATCACGGGGTGGTGCGCATTGTATGGGTGTGTGTTACATTACATTCACTAGTAGGAGTGAGAAAATCATCACGGGGTGGTGCGCATTGTATGGGTGTGTGTTACATTAGATTCACTAGTAGGAGTGAGAAAAACATCACGGGGTGGTGCGCATTGTATGGGTGTGTGTTACATTAGATTCACTAGTAGGAGTGAGAAAAACATCACGGGGTGGTGCGCATTGTATGGGTGTGTGTTACATTACATTCACTAGTAGGAGTGAGAAAAACATCACGGGGTGGTGCGCATTGTATGGGTGTGTGTTACATTACATTCACTAGTAGGAGTGAGAAAAACATCACGGGGTGGTGCGCATTGTATGGGTGTGTGTTACATTACATTCACTAGTAGGAGTGAGAAAAACATCACGGGGTGGTGCGCATTGTATGGGTGTGTGTTACATTACATTCACTACTAGGAGTGAGAAAAACATCACGGGGTGGTGCGCATTGTATGGGTGTGTGTTACATTACATTCACTAGTAGGAGTGAGAAAAACATCACGGGGTGGTGCGCATTGTATGGGTGTGTGTTACATTACATTCACTAGTAGGAGTGAGAAAAACATCACGGGGTGGTGCGCATTGTATGTGTGTGTGTTACATTAGATTCACTAGTAGGAGTGAGAAAAACATCACGGGGTGGTGCGCATTGTATGGGTGTGTGTTACATTACATTCACTACTAGGAGTGAGAAAAACATCACGGGGTGGTGCGCATTGTATGGGTGTGTGTTACATTACATTCACTAGTAGGAGTGAGAAAAACATCACGGGGTGGTGCGCATTGTATGGGTGTGTGTTACATTACATTCACTAGTAGGAGTGAGAAAAACATCACGGGGTGGTGCGCATTGTATGGGTGTGTGTTACATTACATTCACTAGTAGGAGTGAGAAAAACATCACGGCGTGGTGCGCATTGTATGGGTGTGTGTTACATTACATTCACTACTAGGAGTGAGAAAAACATCACGGGGTGGTGCGCATTATATGTGTGTGTGTTACATTAGATTCACTAGTAGGAGTGAGAAAAACATCACGGGGTGGTGCGCATTGTATGGGTGTGTGTTACATTACATTCACTACTAGGAGTGAGAAAAACATCCCGGGGTGGTGCGCATTGTATGTGTGTGTGTTACATTAGATTCACTAGTAGGAGTGAGAAAAACATCACGGGGTGGTGCGCATTGTATGGGTGTGTGTTACATTACATTCACTAGTAGGAGTGAGAAAAGCATCACGGGGTGGTGCGCATTGTATGGGTGTGTGTTACATTACATTCACTAGTAGGAGTGAGAAAAACATCACGGGGTGGTGCGCATTGTATGTGTGTGTGTTACATTAGATTCACTAGATGGAGTGAGAAAAACATCTCGGGGTGGTGCGCATGGTATGTGTGTGTGTTACATTAGATTCACTAGTAGGTATGAGAAAAACATCACGGGGTGGTGCGCATTGTATGGGTTGTGTTACATTACATTCACTAGTAGGAGTGAGAAAAACATCACGGGGTGGTGCGCATTGTATGTGTGTGTGTTACATTACATTCACTACTAGGAGTGAGAAAAACATCATCGGGTGGTGCGCATTGTATGGGTGTGTGTTACATTAGATTCACTAGTAGGAGTGAGAAAAACATCACGGGGTGGTGCGCATTATATGGGTGTGTGTTACATTACATTCACTAGTAGGAGTGAGAAAAACATCACAGGGTGGTGCGCATTGTATGGGTGTGTGTTACATTACATTCACTAGTAGGAGTGAGAAAAACATCACGGGGTGGTGCGCATTGTATGGGTGTGTGTTACATTAGATTCACTAGTAGGAGTGAGAAAAACATCACGGGGTGGTGCGCATTGTATGGGTGAGTGTTACATTACATTCACTACTAGGAGTGAGAAAAACATCACGGGGTGGTGCGCATTGTATGTGTGTGTGTTACATTAGATGCACTAGTAGGACTGAGAAAAACATCAGGGGGTGGTGCGCATTGTATGGGTGTGTGTTACATTACATTCACTACTAGGAGTGAGAAAAACATCACGGGGTGGTGCGCATTGTATGGGTGTGTGTTACATTACATTCACTAGTAGGAGTGAGAAAAACTTCACGGGGTGGTGCGCATTGTATGGGTGTGTGTTACATTACATTCACTAGTAGGAGTGAGAAAAACATCACGGGGTGGTGCGCATTGTATGGGTGTGTGTTACATTACATTCACTAGTAGGAGTGAAAAAAACATCACGGGGTGGTGCGCATTGTATGTGTGTGTGTTACATTAGATTCACTAGTAGGAGTGAGAAAACCATCACGGGGTGGTGCGCATTGTATGGGTGTGTGTTACATTACATTCACTAGTAGGAGTGAGAAAAACATCACGGGGTGGTGCGCATTGTATGGGTGTGTGTTACATTACATTCACTACTAGGAGTGAGAAAAACATCACGGGGTGGTGCGCATTGTATGGGTGTGTGTTACATTAGATTCACTAGTAGGAGTGAGAAAAACATCACGGGGTGGTGCGCATTGTATGGGTGTGTGTTACATTAGATTCACTAGTAGGAGTGAGAAAAACATCACGGGGTGGTGCGCATTGTATGGGTGTGTGTTACATTAGATTCACTAGTAGGAGTGAGAAAAACATCACGGGGTGGTGCGCATTGTATGGGTGTGTGTTACATTACATTCACTAGTAGGAGTGAGAAAAACATCACGGGGTGGTGCGCATTGTATGGGTGTGTGTTACATTACATTCACTAGCAGGAGTGAGAAAAACATCACGGGGTGGTGCGCATTGTTTGGGTGTGTGTTACATTACATTCACTAGCAGGAGTGAGAAAAACATCACGGGGTGGTGCGCATTGTATGGGTGTGTGTTACATTAGATTTACTAGCAGGAGTGAGAAAAACATCACGGGGTGGTGCGCATTGTATGGGTGTGTGTTACATTAGATTCACTAGTAGGAGTGAGAAAAACATCACGGGGTGGTGCGCATTGTATGTGTGTGTGTTACATTAGATTCACTAGTAGGAGTGAGAAAAACATCACGGGGTGGTGCGCACTGTATGGGTGTGTGTTACATTACATTCACTAGTAGGAGTTAGAAAAACATCACGGGGTGGTGCGCATTGTATGGGTGTGTGTTACATTACATTCACTAGTAGGAGTGAGAAAAACATCACGGGGTGGTGCGCATTGTATGGGTGTGTGTTACATTACATTCACTAGTAGGAGTGAGAAAAACATCACGGGGTGGTGCGCATTGTATGGGTGTGTGTTACATTAGATTCACTAGTAGGAGTGAGAAAAACATCACGGGGTGGTGCGCATTGTATGGGTGTGTGTTACATTACATTCACTACTTGGAGTGAGAAAATGATCACGGGGTGATGCGCATTGTTTGGGTGTGTGTTACATTACATTCACTAGTAGGAGTGAGAAAAACATCACGGGGTGGTGCGCATTGTATGGGTGTGTGTTACATTAGATTCACTAGTAGGAGTGAGAAAAACATCACGGGGTGGTGCGCATTGTATGGGTGTGTGTTACATTAGATTCACTAGTAGGAGTGAGAAAAACATCACGGGGTGGTGCGCATTGTATGGGTGTGTGTTACATTACATTCACTAGTAGGAGTGAGAAAAACATCACGGGATGGTGCGCATTGTTTGGGTGTGTGTTACATTACATTCACTAGCAGGAGTGAGAAAAACATCACGGGGTGGTGCGCATTGTTTGGGTGTGTGTTACATTACATTCACTAGCAGGAGTGAGAAAAACATCACGGGGTGGTGCGCATTGTATGGGTGTGTGTTACATTACATTCACTAGTAGGAGTGAGAAAAACATCACGGGGTGGTGCGCATTGTATGGGTGTGTGTTACATTACATTCACTAGCAGGAGTGAGAAAAACATCACGGGGTGGTGCGCATTGTTTGGGTGTGTGTTACATTACATTCACTAGCAGGAGTGAGAAAAACATCACGTGGTGGTGCGCATTGTATGGGTGTGTGTTACATTACATTCACTACTAGGAGTGAGAAAAACATCACGGGGTGGTGCGCATTGTATGGGTGTGTGTTACATTACATTCACTAGTAGGAGTGAGAAAAACATCACGGGGTGGTGCGCATTGTTTGGGTGTGTGTTACATTACATTCACTAGCAGGAGTGAGAAAAACATCACGGGGTGGTGCGCATTGTATGGGTGTGTGTTACATTACATTCACTAGTAGGAGTGAGAAAAACATCACGGGGTGGTGCGCATTGTATGGGTGTGTGTTACATTAGATTCACTAGTAGGAGTGAGAAAAACATCACGGGGTGGTGCGCATTGTATGGGTGTGTGTTACATTACATTCACTAGTAGGAGTGAGAAAAACATCACGGGGTGGTGCGCATTGTATGGGTGTGTGTTACATTAGATTCACTAGTAGGAGTGAGAAAAACATCACGGGGTGGTGCGCATTGTATGTGTGTGTGTTACATTACATTCACTAGTAGGTGTGAGAAAAACATCACGGGGTGTTGCGCATTGTATGGGTGTGTGTTACATTACATTCACTACTAGGAGTGAGAAAAACATCACGGGGTGGTGCGCATTGTATGGGTGTGTGTTACATTACATTCACTAGTAGGAGTGAGAAAAACATCACGGGGTGGTGCGCATTGTATGGGTGTGTGTTACATTACATTCACTAATAGGAGTGAGAAAAACATCACGGGGTGGTGTGCATTGTATGGGTGTGTGTTACATTACATTCACTAGTAGGAGTGAGAAAAACATCACGGGGTGGGGCGCATTGTATGTGTGTGTGTTACATTAGATTCACTAGTAGGAGTGAGAAAAACATCACGGGGTGGTGCGCATTGTATGTGTGTGTGTTACATTAGATTCACTAGTAGGAGTGAGAAAAACATCACGGGGTGGTGCGCATTGTATGGGTGTGTGTTACATTACATTCACTAGTAGGAGTGAGAAAAACATCACGGGGTGGTGCGCATTGTATGGGTGTGTGTTACATTACATTCACTAGTAGGAGTGAGAAAAACATCACGGGGTGGTGCGCATTGTATGGGTGTGTGTTACATTAGATTCACTAGTAGGAGTGAGAAAAACATCACGGGGTGGTGCGCATTGTATGTGTGTGTGTTACATTAGATTCACTAGTAGGAGTGAGAAAAACATCACGGGGTGGTGCACATTGTATGGGTGTGTGTTACATTAGATTCACTAGTAGGAGTGAGAAAAACATCACGGGGTGGTGCGCATTGTATGGGTGTGTGTTACATTACATTCACTACTAGGAGTGAGAAAAACATCACGGGGTGGTGCGCATTGTATGTGTGTGTGTTACATTAGATGCACTAGTAGGACTGAGAAAAACATCACGGGGTGGTGCGCATTGTATGGGTGTGTGTGAGATTACATTCACTACTAGGAGTGAGAAAAACATCACGGGGTGGTGCGCATTGTATGGGTGTGTGTTACATTACATTCACTAGTAGGAGTGAGAAAAACTTCACGGGGTGGTGCGCATTGTATGGGTGTGTGTTACATTACATTCACTAGTAGGAGTGAGAAAAACATCACGGGGTGGTGCGCATTGTATCGGTGTGTGTTACATTACATTCACTAGTAGGAGTGAAAAAAACATCACGGGGTGGTGCGCATTGTATGTGTGTGTGTTACATTAGATTCACTAGTAGGAGTGAGAAAACCATCACGGGGTGGTGCGCATTGTATGGGTGTGTGTTACATTACATTCACTAGTAGGAGTGAGAAAAACATCACGGGGTGGGGCGCATTGTATGTGTGTGTGTTACATTAGATTCACTAGTAGGAGTGAGAAAAACATCACGGGGTGGTGCGCATTGTATGTGTGTGTGTTACATTAGATTCACTAGTAGGAGTGAGAAAAACATCACGGGGTGGTGCGCATTGTATGGGTGTGTGTTACATTACATTCACTAGTAGGAGTGAGAAAAACATCACGGGGTGGTGCGCATTGTATGGGTGTGTGTTACATTACATTCACTAGTAGGAGTGAGAAAAACATCACGGGGTGGTGCGCATTGTATGGGTGTGTGTTACATTAGATTCACTAGTAGGAGTGAGAAAAACATCACGGGGTGGTGCGCATTGTATGTGTGTGTGTTACATTAGATTCACTAGTAGGAGTGAGAAAAACATCACGGGGTGGTGCGCATTGTATGGGTGTGTGTTACATTAGATTCACTAGTAGGAGTGAGAAAAACATCACGGGGTGGTGCGCATTGTATGGGTGTGTGTTACATTACATTCACTAGTAGGAGTGAGAAAAACATCACGGGGTGGTGCGCATTGTATGGGTGTGTGTTACATTACATTCACTAATAGGAGTGAGAAAAACATCACGGGGTGGTGCGCATTGTATGGGTGTGTGTTACATTACATTCACTAGTAGGAGTGAGAAAAACATCACGGGGTGGTGCGCATTGTATGGGTGTGTGTTACATTACATTCACTAGTAGGAGTGAGAAAAACATCACGGGGTGGTGCGCATTGTATGTGTGTGTGTTACATTAGATTCACTAGTAGGAGTGAGAAAAACATCACGGGGTGGTGCGCATTGTATGGGTGTGTGTTACATTACATTCACTAGTAGGAGTGAGAAAAACATCACGGGGTGGTGCGCATTGTATGGGTGTGTGTTACATTACATTCACTAGTAGGAGTGAGAAAAACATCACGGGGTGGTGCGCATTGTATGGGTGTGTGTTACATTACATTCACTAGTAGGAGTGAGAAAAACATCACGGGGTGGTGCGCATTGTATGGGTGTGTGTTACATTACATTCACTAGTAGGAGTGAGAAAAACATCACGGCGTGGTGCGCATTGTATGGGTGTGTGTTACATTACATTCACTACTAGGAGTGAGAAAAACATCACGGGGTGGTGCGCATTATATGTGTGTGTGTTACACTAGATTCACTAGTAGGAGTGAGAAAAACATCACGGGGTGGTGCGCATTGTATGGGTGTGTGTTACATTACATTCACTACTAGGAGTGAGAAAAACATCCCGGGGTGGTGCGCATTGTATGTGTGTGTGTTACATTAGATTCACTATTGGAGTGAGAAAAACATCACGGGGTGGTGCGCATTGTATGGGTGTGTGTTACATTACATTCACTAGTAGGAGTGAGAAAAACATCACGGGGTGGTGCGCATTGTATGTGTGTGTGTTACATTAGATTCACTAGTTTTAGTGAGAAAAACATCTCGGGGTGGTGCGCATGGTATGTGTGTGTGTTACATTAGATTCACTAGTAGGAGTGAGAAAAACATCACGGGGTGGTGCGCATTGTATGGGTTGTGTTACATTACATTCACTAGTAGGAGTGAGAAAAACATCACGGGGTGGTGCGCATTGTATGTGTGTGTGTTACATTACATTCACTACTAGGAGTGAGAAAAACATCATCGGGTGGTGCGCATTGTATGGGTGTGTGTTACATTACATTCACTACTAGGAGTGAGAAAAACATCACGGGGTGGTGCGCATTGTATGGGTGTGTGTTACATTACATTCACTAGTAGGAGTGAGAAAAACATCACGGGGTGGTGCGCATTGTATGGGTGTGTGTTACATTACATTCACTAGTAGGAGTGAGAAAAACATCACGGGGTGGTGCGCATTGTATGGGTGTGTGTTACATTACATTCACTAGTAGGAGTGAGAAAAACATCACGGCGTGGTGCGCATTGTATGGGTGTGTGTTACATTACATTCACTACTAGGAGTGAGAAAAACATCACGGGGTGGTGCGCATTATATGTGTGTGTGTTACACTAGATTCACTAGTAGGAGTGAGAAAAACATCACGGGGTGGTGCGCATTGTATGGGTGTGTGTTACATTACATTCACTACTAGGAGTGAGAAAAACATCCCGGGGTGGTGCGCATTGTATGTGTGTGTGTTACATTAGATTCACTATTGGAGTGAGAAAAACATCACGGGGTGGTGCGCATTGTATGGGTGTGTGTTACATTACATTCACTAGTAGGAGTGAGAAAAACATCACGGGGTGGTGCGCATTGTATGTGTGTGTGTTACATTAGATTCACTAGTTTTAGTGAGAAAAACATCTCGGGGTGGTGCGCATGGTATGTGTGTGTGTTACATTAGATTCACTAGTAGGAGTGAGAAAAACATCACGGGGTGGTGCGCATTGTATGGGTTGTGTTACATTACATTCACTAGTAGGAGTGAGAAAAACATCACGGGGTGGTGCGCATTGTATGTGTGTGTGTTACATTACATTCACTACTAGGAGAGAGAAAAACATCATCGGGTGGTGCGCATTGTATGGGTGTGTGTTACATTAGATTCACTAGTAGGAGTGAGAAAAACATCACGGGGTGGTGCGCATTGTATGGGTGTGTGTTACATTACATTCACTAGTAGGAGTGAGAAAAACATCACGGGGTGGTGCGCATTGTATGGGTGTGTGTTACATTACATTCACTAGTAGGAGTGAGAAAAACATCACGGGGTGGTGCGCATTGTATGGGTGTGTGTTACATTAGATTCACTAGTAGGAGTGAGAAAAACATCACGGGGTGGTGCGCATTGTATGGGTGTGTGTTACATTACATTCACTACTAGGAGTGAGAAAAACATCACGGGGTGGTGCGCATTGTATGTGTGTGTGTTACATTAGATGCACTAGTAGGACTGAGAAAAACATCACGGGGTGGTGCGCATTGTATGGGTGTGTGTTACATTACATTCACTACTAGGAGTGAGAAAAACATCACGGGGTGGTGCGCATTGTATGGGTGTGTGTTACATTACATTCACTAGTAGGAGTGAGAAAAATTTCACGGGGTGGTGCGCATTGTATGGGTGTGTGTTACATTACATTCACTAGTAGGAGTGAGAAAAACATCACGGGGTGGTGCGCATTGTATGGGTGTGTGTTACATTACATTCACTAGTAGGAGTGAAAAAAACATCACTGGGTGGTGCGCATTGTATGTGTGTGTGTTACATTAGATTCACTAGTAGGAGTGAGAAAACCATCACGGGGTGGTGCGCATTGTATGGGTGTGTGTTACATTACATTCACTAGTAGGAGTGAGAAAAACATCACGGGGTGGGGCGCATTGTATGTGTGTGTGTTACATTAGATTCACTAGTAGGAGTGAGAAAAACATCACGGGGTGGTGCGCATTGTATGTATGTGTGTTACATTAGATTCACTAGTAGGAGTGAGAAAAACATCACGGGGTGGTGCGCATTGTATGGGTGTGTGTTACATTACATTCACTAGTAGGAGTGAGAAAAACATCACGGGGTGGTGCGCATTGTATGGGTGTGTGTTACATTACATTCACTAGTAGGAGTGAGAAAAACATCACGGGGTGGTGCGCATTGTATGGGTGTGTGTTACATTAGATTCACTAGTAGGAGTGAGAAAAACATCACGGGGTGGTGCGCATTGTATGTGTGTGTGTTACATTAGATTCACTAGTAGGAGTGAGAAAAACATCACGGGGTGGTGCGCATTGTATGGGTGTGTGTTACATTAGATTCACTAGTAGGAGTGAGAAAAACATCACGGGGTGGTGCGCATTGTATGGGTGTGTGTTACATTACATTCACTACTAGGAGTGAGAAAAACATCACGGGGTGGTGCGCATTGTATGTGTGTGTGTTACATTAGATGCACTAGTAGGACTGAGAAAAACATCACGGGGTGGTGCGCATTGTATGGGTGTGTGTTGCATTACATTCACTACTAGGAGTGAGAAAAACATCACGGGGTGGTGCGCATTGTATGGGTGTGTGTTACATTACATTCACTAGTAGGAGTGAGAAAAACTTCACGGGGTGGTGCGCATTGTATGGGTGTGTGTTACATTACATTCACTAGTAGGAGTGAGAAAAACATCACGGGGTGGTGCGCATTGTATCGGTGTGTGTTACATTACATTCACTAGTAGGAGTGAAAAAAACATCACGGGGTGGTGCGCATTGTATGTGTGTGTGTTACATTAGATTCACTAGTAGGAGTGAGAAAACCATCACGGGGTGGTGCGCATTGTATGGGTGTGTGTTACATTACATTCACTAGTAGGAGTGAGAAAAACATCACGGGGTGGGGCGCATTGTATGTGTGTGTGTTACATTAGATTCACTAGTAGGAGTGAGAAAAACATCACGGGGTGGTGCGCATTGTATGTGTGTGTGTTACATTAGATTCACTAGTAGGAGTGAGAAAAACATCACGGGGTGGTGCGCATTGTATGGGTGTGTGTTACATTACATTCACTAGTAGGAGTGAGAAAAACATCACGGGGTGGTGCGCATTGTATGGGTGTGTGTTACATTACATTCACTAGTAGGAGTGAGAAAAACATCACGGGGTGGTGCGCATTGTATGGGTGTGTGTTACATTAGATTCACTAGTAGGAGTGAGAAAAACATCACGGGGTGGTGCGCATTGTATGTGTGTGTGTTACATTAGATTCACTAGTAGGAGTGAGAAAAACATCACGGGGTGGTGCGCATTGTATGGGTGTGTGTTACATTAGATTCACTAGTAGGAGTGAGAAAAACATCACGGGGTGGTGCGCATTGTATGGGTGTGTGTTACATTACATTCACTAGTAGGAGTGAAAAACATCACGAGGTGGTGCGCATTGTATGGGTGTGTGTTACATTACATTCACTAGTAGGAGTGAGAAAAACATCACGGGGTGGTGCGCATTGTATGGGTGTGTGTTACATTACATTCACTAGTAGGAGTGAGAAAAACATCACGGGGTGGTGCGCATTGTATGGGTGTGTGTTACATTACATTCACTAGTAGGAGTGATAAAAACATCACGTGGTGGTGCGCATTGTATGGGTGTGTGTTACATTAGATTCACTAGTAGGAGTGAGAAAAACATCACGGGGTGGTGCGCATTGTATGGGTGTGTGTTACATTACATTCACTAGTAGGAGTGAGAAAAACATCACGGGGTGGTGCGCATTGTATGGGTGTGTGTTACATTACATTCACTAGTAGGAGTGAGAAAAACATCACGGGGTGGTGCGCATTGTATGGGTGTGTGTTACATTAGATTCACTAGTAGGAGTGAGAAAAACATCACGGGGTGGTGCGCATTGTATGGGTGTGTGTTACATTAGATTCACTAGTAGGAGTGAGAAAAACATCACGGGGTGGTGCGCATTGTATGGGTGTGTGTTACATTAGATTCACTAGTAGGAGTGAGAAAAACATCACGGGGTGGTGCGCATTGTATGGGTGTGTGTTACATTACATTCACTACTAGGAGTGAGAAAAACATCACGGGGTGGTGCGCATTGTATGGGTGTGTGTTACATTCACTAGTAGGAGTGAGAAAAACATCACGGGGTGGTGCGCATTGTATGTGTGTGTGTTACATTACATTCACTACTAGGAGTGAGAAAAACATCACGGGGTGGTGCGCATTGTATGGGTGTGTGTTACATTACATTCACTACTAGGAGTGAGAAAAACATCACGGGGTGGTGCGCATTGTATGGGTGTGTGTTACATTACATTCACTAGTAGGAGTGAGAAAAACATCACGGGGTGGTGCGCATTGTATGGGTGTGTGTTACATTACATTCACTAGTAGGAGTGAGAAAAACATCACGGGGTGGTGCGCATTATATGGGTGTGTGTTACATTACATTCACTAGTAGGAGTGAGAAAAACATCACGGGGTGGTGCGCATTGTATGGGTGTGTGTTACATTACATTCACTAGCAGGAGTGAGAAAAACATCACGGGGTGGTGCGCATTGTATGGGTGTGTGTTACATTACATTCACTAGCAGGAGTGAGAAAAACATCACGGGGTGGTGCGCATTGTATGGGTGTGTGTTACATTACATTCACTAGTAGGAGTGAGAAAAACATCACGGGGTGGTGCGCATTGTATGGGTGTGTGTTACATTACATTCACTACTAGGAGTGAGAAAAACATCACGGGGTGGTGCGCGTTGTATGGGTGTGTGTTACATTACATTCACTACTAGGAGTGAGAAAAACATCACGGGGTGGTGCGCGTTGTATGGGTGTGTGTTACATTACATTCACTAGTAGGAGTGAGAAAAACATCACGGGTTGGTGCGCGTTGTATGGGTGTGTGTTACA
Organism: Cavia porcellus; assembly: GCF_034190915.1. Lineage (NCBI taxonomy): Eukaryota > Metazoa > Chordata > Mammalia > Rodentia > Caviidae > Cavia > Cavia porcellus. Next base: position 55,351 of record NW_026947872.1, on the reverse strand, counting down.
TTACATTCACTAGTAGGAGTGAGAAAAACATCACGGGGTGGCGCGCGTTGTATGGGTGTGTGTTACATTACATTCACTAGTAGGAGTGAGAAAAACATCACGGGGTGGTGCGCATTGTATGGGTGTGTGTTACATTACATTCACTAGTAGGAGTGAAAAAAACATCACTGGGTGGTGCGCATTGTATGTGTGTGTGTTACATTAGATTCACTAGTAGGAGTGAGAAAACCATCACGGGGTGGTGCGCATTGTATGGGTGTGTGTTACATTACATTCACTAGTAGGAGTGAGAAAAACATCACGGGGTGGGGCGCATTGTATGGGTGTGTGTTACATTACATTCACTAGTAGGAGTGAGAAAAACATCACGGGGTGGGGCGCATTGTATGTGTGTGTGTTACATTAGATTCACTAGTAGGAGTGAGAAAAACATCACGGGGTGGGGCGCATTGTATGTGTGTGTGTTACATTAGATTCACTAGTAGGAGTGAGAAAAACATCACGGGGTGGTGCGCATTGTATGGGTGTGTGTTACATTACATTCACTAGTAGGAGTGAGAAAAACATCACGGGGTGGTGCGCATTGTATGGGTGTGTGTTACATTACATTCACTAGTAGGAGTGAGAAAAACATCACGGGGTGGTGCGCATTGTATGGGTGTGTGTTACATTAGATTCACTAGTAGGAGTGAGAAAAACATCACGGGGTGGTGCGCATTGTATGTGTGTGTGTTACATTAGATTCACTAGTAGGAGTGAGAAAAACATCACGGGGTGGTGCGCATTGTATGGGTGTGTGTTACATTACATTCACTAGTAGGAGTGAGAAAAACATCACGGGGTGGTGCGCATTGTATGGGTGTGTGTTACATTAGATTCACTAGTAGGAGTGAGAAAAACATCACGGGGTGGTGCGCATTGTATGTGTGTGTGTTACATTACATTCACTACTAGGAGTGAGAAAAACATCACGGGGTGGTGCGCATTGTATGGGTGTGTGTTACATTACATTCACTACTAGGAGTGAGAAAAACATCACGGGGTGGTGCGCATTGTATGGGTGTGTGTTACATTACATTCACTAGTAGGAGTGAAAAACATCACGGGGTGGTGCGCATTGTATGGGTGTGTGTTACATTACATTCACTAGTAGGAGTGAGAAAAACATCACGGGGTGGTGCGCATTGTATGGGTGTGTGTTACATTACATTCACTAGTAGGAGTGAGAAAAACATCACGGGGTGGTGCGCATTGTATGGGTGTGTGTTACATTACATTCACTAGTAGGAGTGAGAAAAACATCACGGGGTGGTGCGCATTGTATGGGTGTGTGTTACATTACATTCACTACTAGGAGTGAGAAAAACATCACGGGGTGGTGCGCATTGTATGTGTGTGTGTTACATTAGATTCACTACTAGGAGTGAGAAAAACATCACGGGGTGGTGCGCATTGTATGGGTGTGTGTTACATTACATTCACTACTAGGAGTGAGAAAAACATCACGGCGTGGTGCGCATTGTATGGGTGTGTGTTACATTACATTCACTAGTAGGAGTGAGAAAAACATCACGGGGTGGTGCGCATTGTATGGGTGTGTGTTACATTACATTCACTACTAGGAGTGAGAAAAACATCACGGGGTGGTGCGCATTGTATGGGTGTGTGTTACATTACATTCACTAGGAGCACTGAGAAAAGCATCACGGGGTGGTGCGCATTGTATGGGTGTGTGTTACATTACATTCACTAGTAGGATTGAGAAAAACATCACGGGGTGGTGCGCATTGTATGGGTGTGTGTTACATTAGATTCACTAGTAGGAGTGAGAAAAACATCACGGGGTGGTGCGCATTGTATGGGTGTGTGTTACATTACATTCACTACTAGGAGTGAGAAAAACATCACGGGGTGGTGCGCATTGTATGTGTGTGTGTTACATTACATTCACTACTAGGAGTGAGAAAAACATCATGGGGTGGTGCGCATTGTATGGGTGTGTGTTACATTAGATTCACTAGTAGGAGTGAGAAAAACATCACGGGGTGGTGCGCATTGTATGGGTGTGTGTTACATTAGATTCACTAGTAGGAGTGAGAAAAACATCACGGGGTGGGGCGCATTGTATGGGTGTGTGTTACATTACATTCACTAGTAGGAGTGAGAAAAACATCACGGGGTGGGGCGCATTGTATGTGTGTGTGTTACATTAGATTCACTAGTAGGAGTGAGAAAAACATCACGGGGTGGGGCGCATTGTATGTGTGTGTGTTACATTAGATTCACTAGTAGGAGTGAGAAAAACATCACGGGGTGGTGCGCATTGTATGGGTGTGTGTTACATTACATTCACTAGTAGGAGTGAGAAAAACATCACGGGGTGGTGCGCATTGTATGGGTGTGTGTTACATTACATTCACTAGTAGGAGTGAGAAAAACATCACGGGGTGGTGCGCATTGTATGGGTGTGTGTTACATTAGATTCACTAGTAGGAGTGAGAAAAACATCACGGGGTGGTGCGCATTGTATGTGTGTGTGTTACATTAGATTCACTAGTAGGAGTGAGAAAAACATCACGGGGTGGTGCGCATTGTATGGGTGTGTGTTACATTACATTCACTAGTAGGAGTGAGAAAAACATCACGGGGTGGTGCGCATTGTATGGGTGTGTGTTACATTAGATTCACTAGTAGGAGTGAGAAAAACATCACGGGGTGGTGCGCATTGTATGTGTGTGTGTTACATTACATTCACTACTAGGAGTGAGAAAAACATCACGGGGTGGTGCGCATTGTATGGGTGTGTGTTACATTACATTCACTACTAGGAGTGAGAAAAACATCACGGGGTGGTGCGCATTGTATGGGTGTGTGTTACATTACATTCACTAGTAGGAGTGAAAAACATCACGGGGTGGTGCGCATTGTATGGGTGTGTGTTACATTACATTCACTAGTAGGAGTGAGAAAAACATCACGGGGTGGTGCGCATTGTATGGGTGTGTGTTACATTACATTCACTAGTAGGAGTGAGAAAAACATCACGGGGTGGTGCGCATTGTATGGGTGTGTGTTACATTACATTCACTAGTAGGAGTGAGAAAAACATCACGGGGTGGTGCGCATTGTATGGGTGTGTGTTACATTACATTCACTACTAGGAGTGAGAAAAACATCACGGGGTGGTGCGCATTGTATGTGTGTGTGTTACATTAGATTCACTACTAGGAGTGAGAAAAACATCACGGGGTGGTGCGCATTGTATGGGTGTGTGTTACATTACATTCACTACTAGGAGTGAGAAAAACATCACGGCGTGGTGCGCATTGTATGGGTGTGTGTTACATTACATTCACTAGTAGGAGTGAGAAAAACATCACGGGGTGGTGCGCATTGTATGGGTGTGTGTTACATTACATTCACTACTAGGAGTGAGAAAAACATCACGGGGTGGTGCGCATTGTATGGGTGTGTGTTACATTACATTCACTAGGAGCACTGAGAAAAGCATCACGGGGTGGTGCGCATTGTATGGGTGTGTGTTACATTACATTCACTAGTAGGAGTGAGAAAAACATCACGGGGTGGTGCGCATTGTATGGGTGTGTGTTACATTAGATTCACTAGTAGGAGTGAGAAAAACATCACGGGGTGGTGCGCATTGTATGGGTGTGTGTTACATTACATTCACTACTAGGAGTGAGAAAAACATCACGGGGTGGTGCGCATTGTATGTGTGTGTGTTACATTACATTCACTACTAGGAGTGAGAAAAACATCATGGGGTGGTGCGCATTGTATGGGTGTGTGTTACATTAGATTCACTAGTAGGAGTGAGAAAAACATCACGGGGTGGTGCGCATTGTATGGGTGTGTGTTACATTAGATTCACTAGTAGGAGTGAGAAAAACATCACGGGGTGGTGCGCATTGTATGGGTGTGTGTTACATTACATTCACTAGTAGGAGTGAGAAAAACATCACGGGCTGGTGCGAATTGTATGGGTGTGTGTTACATTACATTCACTAGTAGGAGTGAGAAAAACATCACGGGCTGGTGCGCATTGTTTGGGTGTGTGTTACATTACATTCACTAGTAGGAGTGAGAAAAACATCACGGGGTGGTGCGCATTGTATGGGTGTGTATTACATTAGATTCACTAGTAGGAGTGAGAAAAACATCACGGGGTGGTGCGCATTGTATGGGTGTGTGTTACATTACATTCACTAGCAGGAGTGAGAAAAACATCACGGGGTGGTGCGCATTGTTTGGGTGTGTGTTACATTACATTCACTAGCAGGAGTGAGAAAAACATCACGGGGTGGTACGCATTGTATCGGTGTGTGTTACATTACATTCACTAGCAGGAGTGAGAAAAACATCACGGGGTGGTGCGCATTGTATGGGTGTGTGTTACATTACATTCACTAGCAGGAGTGAGAAAAACATCACGGGGTGGTGCGCATTGTATGGGTGTGTGTTACATTACATTCACTAGCAGGAGTGAGAAAAACATCACGGGGTGGTGCGCATTGTATGGGTGTGTGTTACATTACATTCACTAGCAGGAGTGAGAAAAACATCACGGGGTGGTGCGCATTGTATGGGTGTGTGTTACATTACATTCACTAGCAGGAGTGAGAAAAACATCACGGGGTGGTGCGCATTGTATGGGTGTGTGTTACATTACATTCACTAGCAGGAGTGAGAAAAACATCACGGGGTGGTGCGCATTGTATGGGTGTGTGTTACATTACATTCACTAGCAGGAGTGAGAAAAACATCACGGGGTGGTGCGCATTGTATGGGTGTGTGTTACATTACATTCACTAGTAGGAGTGAGAAAAACATCACGGGGTGGTGCGCATTGTATGGGTGTGTGTTACATTACATTCACTAGTAGGAGTGAGAAAAACATCACGGGGTGGTGCGCATTGTATGGGTGTGTGTTACATTAGATTCACTAATAGGAGTGAGAAAAACATCACGGGGTAGTGCGCATTGTATGTGTGTGTGTTACATTAGATTCACTAGTAGGAGTGAGAAAAACATCACGGGGTGGTGCGCATTGTATGGGTGTGTGTTACATTAGATTCACTAGTAGGAGTGAGAAAAACATCACGGGGTGGTGCGCATTGTATGGGTGTGTGTTACATTACATTCACTACTAGGAGTGAGAAAAACATCACGGGGTGGTGCGCATTGTATGTGTGTGTGTTACATTAGATGCACTAGTAGGACTGAGAAAAACATCACGGGGTGGTGCGCATTGTATGGGTGTGTGTTACATTACATTCACTACTAGGAGTGAGAAAAACATCACGGGGTGGTGCGCATTGTATGGGTGTGTGTTACATTACATTCACTAGTAGGAGTGAGAAAAACTTCACGGGGTGGTGCGCATTGTATGGGTGTGTGTTACATTACATTCACTAGTAGGAGTGAGAAAAACATCACGGGGTGGTGCGCATTGTATCGGTGTGTGTTACATTACATTCACTAGTAGGAGTGAGAAAAACATCACGGGGTGGTGCGCATTGTATGTGTGTGTGTTACATTAGATTCACTAGTAGGAGTGAGAAAACCATCACGGGGTGGTGCGCATTGTATGGGTGTGTGTTACATTACATTCACTAGTAGGAGTGAGAAAAACATCACGGGGTGGGGCGCATTGTATGTGTGTGTGTTACATTAGATTCACTAGTAGGAGTGAGAAAAACATCACGGGGTGGTGCGCATTGTATGTGTGTGTGTTACATTAGATTCACTAGTAGGAGTGAGAAAAACATCACGGGGTGGTGCGCATTGTATGGGTGTGTGTTACATTACATTCACTAGTAGGAGTGAGAAAAACATCACGGGGTGGTGCGCATTGTATGGGTGTGTGTTACATTACATTCACTAGTAGGAGTGAGAAAAACATCACGGGGTGGTGCGCATTGTATGGGTGTGTGTTACATTAGATTCACTAGTAGGAGTGAGAAAAACATCACGGGGTGGTGCGCATTGTATGTGTGTGTGTTACATTAGATTCACTAGTAGGAGTGAGAAAAACATCACGGGGTGGTGCGCATTGTATGGGTGTGTGTTACATTAGATTCACTAGTAGGAGTGAGAAAAACATCACGGGGTGGTGCGCATTGTATGGGTGTGTGTTACATTACATTCACTAGTAGGAGTGAAAAACATCACGGGGTGGTGCGCATTGTATGGGTGTGTGTTACATTACATTCACTAATAGGAGTGAGAAAAACATCACGGGGTGGTGTGCATTGTATGGGTGTGTGTTACATTACATTCACTAGTAGGAGTGAGAAAAACATCACGGGGTGGTGCGCATTGTATGGGTGTGTGTTACATTACATTCACTAGTAGGAGTGAGAAAAACATCACGGGGTGGTGCGCATTGTATGTGTGTGTGTTACATTAGATTCACTAGTAGGAGTGAGAAAAACATCACGGGGTGGTGCGCATTGTATGGGTGTGTGTTACATTACATTCACTACTAGGAGTGAGAAAAACATCACGGGGTGGTGCGCATTGTATGGGTGTGTGTTACATTACATTCACTAGTAGGAGTGAGAAAAACATCACGGGGTGGTGCGCATTGTATGGGTGTGTGTTACATTACATTCACTAGTAGGAGTGAGAAAAACATCACGGGGTGGTGCGCATTGTATGGGTGTGTGTTACATTACATTCACTAGTAGGAGTGAGAAAAACATCACGGCGTGGTGCGCATTGTATGGGTGTGTGTTACATTACATTCACTACTAGGAGTGAGAAAAACATCACGGGGTGGTGCGCATTATATGTGTGTGTGTTACACTAGATTCACTAGTAGGAGTGAGAAAAACATCACGGGGTGGTGCGCATTGTATGGGTGTGTGTTACATTACATTCACTACTAGGAGTGAGAAAAACATCCCGGGGTGGTGCGCATTGTATGTGTGTGTGTTACATTAGATTCACTAGTAGGAGTGAGAAAAACATCACGGGGTGGTGCGCATTGTATGGGTGTGTGTTACATTACATTCACTAGTAGGAGTGAGAAAAGCATCACGGGGTGGTGCGCATTGTATGGGTGTGTGTTACATTACATTCACTAGTAGGAGTGAGAAAAACATCACGGGGTGGTGCGCATTGTATGTGTGTGTGTTACATTAGATTCACTAGTTTTAGTGAGAAAAACATCTCGGGGTGGTGCGCATGGTATGTGTGTGTGTTACATTAGATTCACTAGTAGGAGTGAGAAAAACATCACGGGGTGGTGCGCATTGTATGGGTTGTGTTACATTACATTCACTAGTAGGAGTGAGAAAAACATCACGGGGTGGTGCGCATTGTATGTGTGTGTGTTACATTACATTCACTACTAGGAGTGAGAAAAACATCATCGGGTGGTGCGCATTGTATGGGTGTGTGTTACATTAGATTCACTAGTAGGAGTGAGAAAAACATCACGGGGTGGTGCGCATTGTATGGGTGTGTGTTACATTACATTCACTAGTAGGAGTGAGAAAAACATCACGGGGTGGTGCGCATTGTATGGGTGTGTGTTACACTACATTCACTAGTAGGAGTGAGAAAAACATCACGGGGTGGTGCGCATTGTATGGGTGTGTGTTACATTAGATTCACTAGTAGGAGTGAGAAAAACATCACGGGGTGGTGCGCATTGTATGGGTGTGTGTTACATTACATTCACTACTAGGAGTGAGAAAAACATCACGGGGTGGTGCGCATTGTATGTGTGTGTGTTACATTAGATGCACTAGTAGGACTGAGAAAAACATCACGGGGTGGTGCGCATTGTATGGGTGTGTGTTACATTACATTCACTACTAGGAGTGAGAAAAACATCACGGGGTGGTGCGCATTGTATGGGTGTGTGTTACATTACATTCACTAGTAGGAGTGAGAAAAATTTCACGGGGTGGTGCGCATTGTATGGGTGTGTGTTACATTACATTCACTAGTAGGAGTGAGAAAAACATCACGGGGTGGTGCGCATTGTATGGGTGTGTGTTACATTACATTCACTAGTAGGAGTGAAAAAAACATCACTGGGTGGTGCGCATTGTATGTGTGTGTGTTACATTAGATTCACTAGTAGGAGTGAGAAAACCATCACGGGGTGGTGCGCATTGTATGGGTGTGTGTTACATTACATTCACTAGTAGGAGTGAGAAAAACATCACGGGGTGGGGCGCATTGTATGTGTGTGTGTTACATTAGATTCACTAGTAGGAGTGAGAAAAACATCACGGGGTGGTGCGCATTGTATGTGTGTGTGTTACATTAGATTCACTAGTAGGAGTGAGAAAAACATCACGGGGTGGTGCGCATTGTATGGGTGTGTGTTACATTACATTCACTAGTAGGAGTGAGAAAAACATCACGGGGTGGTGCGCATTGTATGGGTGTGTGTTACATTACATTCACTACTAGGAGTGAGAAAAACATCACGGGGTGGTGCGCATTGTATGTGTGTGTGTTACATTAGATGCACTAGTAGGACTGAGAAAAACATCACGGGGTGGTGCGCATTGTATGGGTGTGTGTTACATTACATTCACTACTAGGAGTGAGAAAAACATCACGGGGTGGTGCGCATTGTATGGGTGTGTGTTACATTACATTCACTAGTAGGAGTGAGAAAAACTTCACGGGGTGGTGCGCATTGTATGGGTGTGTGTTACATTACATTCACTAGTAGGAGTGAGAAAAACATCACGGGGTGGTGCGCATTGTATCGGTGTGTGTTACATTACATTCACTAGTAGGAGTGAAAAAAACATCACGGGGTGGTGCGCATTGTATGTGTGTGTGTTACATTAGATTCACTAGTAGGAGTGAGAAAACCATCACGGGGTGGTGCGCATTGTATGGGTGTGTGTTACATTACATTCACTAGTAGGAGTGAGAAAAACATCACGGGGTGGGGCGCATTGTATGTGTGTGTGTTACATTAGATTCACTAGTAGGAGTGAGAAAAACATCACGGGGTGGTGCGCATTGTATGTGTGTGTGTTACATTAGATTCACTAGTAGGAGTGAGAAAAACATCACGGGGTGGTGCGCATTGTATGGGTGTGTGTTACATTACATTCACTAGTAGGAGTGAGAAAAACATCACGGGGTGGTGCGCATTGTATGGGTGTGTGTTACATTACATTCACTAGTAGGAGTGAGAAAAACATCACGGGGTGGTGCGCATTGTATGGGTGTGTGTTACATTAGATTCACTAGTAGGAGTGAGAAAAACATCACGGGGTGGTGCGCATTGTATGTGTGTGTGTTACATTAGATTCACTAGTAGGAGTGAGAAAAACATCACGGGGTGGTGCGCATTGTATGGGTGTGTGTTACATTAGATTCACTAGTAGGAGTGAGAAAAACATCACGGGGTGGTGCGCATTGTATGGGTGTGTGTTACATTACATTCACTAGTAGGAGTGAAAAACATCACGGGGTGGTGCGCATTGTATGGGTGTGTGTTACAATACATTCACTAGTAGGAGTGAGAAAAACATCACGGGGTGGTGCGCATTGTATGGGTGTGTGTTACATTACATTCACTAGTAGGAGTGAGAAAAACATCACGGGGTGGTGCGCATTGTATGGGTGTGTGTTACATTACATTCACTAGTAGGAGTGATAAAAACATCACGGGGTGGTGCGCATTGTATGGGTGTGTGTTACATTAGATTCACTAGTAGGAGTGAGAAAAACATCACGGGGTGGTGCGCATTGTATGGGTGTGTGTTACATTACATTCACTAGTAGGAGTGAGAAAAACATCACGGGGTGGTGCGCATTGTATGGGTGTGTGTTACATTACATTCACTAGTAGGAGTGAGAAAAACATCACGGGGTGGTGCGCATTGTATGGGTGTGTGTTACATTACATTCACTAGTAGGAGTGAGAAAAACATCACGGGGTGGTGCGCATTGTATGGGTGTGTGTTACATTACATTCACTAGTAGGAGTGAGAAAAACATCACGGGGTGGTGCGCATTGTATGGGTGTGTGTTACATTACATTCACTAGTAGGAGTGAGAAAAACATCACGGGGTGGTGCGCATTGTATGTGTGTGTGTTACATTACATTCACTAGTAGGAGTGAGAAAAACATCACGGGGTGGTGCGCATTGTATGGATGTGTGTTACATTACATTCACTAGTAGGAGTGAGAAAAACATCACGGGGTGGTGCGCGTTGTATGGGTGTGTGTTACATTAGATTCACTAGTAGGAGTGAGAAAAACATCACGGGGTGGTGCGCGTTGTATGTTTGTGTGTTACATTACATTCACTACTAGGAGTGAGAAAAACATCACGGGGTGGTGCGCGTTGTATGGGTGTGTGTTACATTACATTCACTAGCAGGAGTGAGAAAAACATCACGGGGTGGTGCGCATTGTATGGGTGTGTGTTACATTACATTCACTAGTAGGAGTGAGAAAAACATCACGGGGTGGTGCGCATTGTATGGGTGTGTGTTACATTACATTCACTAGTAGGAGTGAGAAAAACATCACGGGGTGGTGCGCATTGCATGGGTGTGTGTTACATTACATTCACTAGTAGGAGTGAGAAAAACATCACGGGGTGGTGCGCATTGTATGGGTGTGTGTTACATTACATTCACTAGTAGGAGTGAGAAAAACATCACGGGGTGGTGCGCATTGTATGGGTGTGTGTTACATTAGATTCACTAGTAGGAGTGAGAAAAACATCACGGGGTGGTGCGCATTGTATGGGTGTGTGTTACATTACATTCACTAGTAGGAGTGAGAAAAACATCACGGGGTGGTGTGCATTGTATGGGTGTGTGTTACATTACATTCACTAGTAGGAGTGAGAAAAACATCACGGGGTGGTGCGCATTGTTTGGGTGTGTGTTACATTACATTCACTAGCAGGAGTGAGAAAAACATCACGGGGTGGTGCGCATTGTATGGGTGTGTGTTACATTACATTCACTAGCCGGAGTGAGAAAAACATCACGGGGTGGTGCGCATTGTATGGGTGTGTGTTACATTACATTCACTAGCAGGAGTGAGAAAAACATCACGGGGTGGTGCGCATTGTATGGGTGTGTGTTACATTAGATACACTAGCAGGAGTGAGAAAAACATCACGGGGTGGTGCGCATTGTATGGGTGTGTGTTACATTAGATTCACTAGCAGGAGTGAGAAAAACATCACGGGGTGGTGCGCATTGTATGGGTGTGTGTTACATTAGATTCACTAGCAGGAGTGAGAAAAACATCACGGGGTGGTGCGCATTGTATGGGTGTGTGTTACATTAGATTCACTAGTAGGAGTGAGAAAAACATCACGGGGTGGTGCGCATTGTATGGGTGTGTGTTACATTAGATTCACTAGTAGGAGTGAGAAAAACATCACGGGGTGGTGCGCATTGTATGGGTGTGTGTTACATTACATTCACTACTAGGAGTGAGAAAAACATCACGGTGTGGTGCGCATTGTATGGGTGTGTGTTACATTAGATTCACTAGTAGGAGTGAGAAAAACATCACGGGGTGGTGCGCATTGTATGGGTGTGTGTTACATTAGATTCACTAGTAGGAGTGAGAAAAACATCACGGGGTAGTGCGCATTGTATGGGTGTGTGTTACATTAGATTCACTAGTAGGAGTGAGAAAAACATCACGGGGTGGTGCGCATTGTATGGGTGTGTGTTACATTACATTCACTAGTAGGAGTGAGAAAAACATCACGGGGTGGTGCGCATTGTATGGGTGTGTGTTACATTACAGTCACTAGTAGGAGTGAGAAAAACATCACGGGGTGGTGCGCATTGTATGGGTGTGTGTTACATTACACACACTAGTAGGAGTGAGAAAAACATCACGGGGTGGTGCGCATTGTATGGGTGTGTGTTACATTACATTCACTACTAGGAGTGAGAAAAACATCACGGGGTGGTGCGCATTGTATGTGTGTGTGTTACATTAGATTCACTACTAGGAGTGAGAAAAACATCACGGGGTGGTGCGCATTGTATGGGTGTGTGTTACATTACATTCACTACTAGGAGTGAGAAAAACATCACGGGGTGGTGCGCATTGTATGTGTGTGTGTTACATTAGATTCACTAGTAGGAGTGAGAAAAACATCACGGGGTGGTGCGCATTGTATGGGTGTGTGTTACATTAGATTCACTAGTAGGAGTGAGAAAAACATCACGGGGTGGTGCGCATTGTATGTGGGTGTGTTACATTAGATTCACTAGTAGGAGTGAGAAAAACATCACGGGGTGGTGCGCATTGTATGGGTGTGTGTTACATTACATTAACTAGTAGGAGTGAGAAAAGCATCACGGGGTGGTGCGCATTGTATGGGTGTGTGTTACATTACATTCACTAGTAGGAGTGAGAAAAACATCACGGGGTGGTGCGCATTGTATGTTTGTGTGTTACATTAGATTCACTAGTGGGAGTGAGAAAAACATCACGGGGTGGTGCGCATGGTATGTGTGTGTGTTACATTAGATTCACTAGTAGGAGTGAGAAAAACATCACGGGGTGGTGCGCATTGTATGGGTTGTGTTACATTACTTTCACTAGTAGGAGGGAGAAAAACATCACGGGGTGGTGCGCATTGTATGTGTGTGTGTTACATTACATTCACTACTAGGAGTGAGAAAAACTTCATGGGGTGGTGCGCATTGTATGGGTGTGTGTTACATTAGATTCACTAGTAGGAGTGAGAAAAACATCACGGGGTGGTGCGCATTGTATGGGTGTGTGTTACATTACATTCACTAGTAGGAGTGAGAAAAACATCACGGGGTGGTGCGCATTGTATGGGTGTGTGTTACATTACATTCACTAGTAGGAGTGAGAAAAACATCACGGGGTGGTGCGCATTGTATGTGTGTGTGTTACATTACATTCACTAGTAGGAGTGAGAAAAACATCACGGGGTGGTGCGCATTGTATGTGTGTGTGTTACATTACATTCACTAGTAGGAGTGAGAAAAACATCACGGGGTGGTGCGCATTGTATGGGTGTGTGTTACATTACATTCACTAGTAGGAGTGAGAAAAACATCACGGGGTGGTGCGCGTTGTATGGGTGTGTGTTACATTAGATTCACTAGTAGGAGTGAGAAAAACATCACGGGGTGGTGCGCGTTGTATGTGTGTGTGTTACATTACATTCACTACTAGGAGTGAGAAAAACATCACGGGGTGGTGCGCGTTGTATGGGTGTGTGTTACATTACATTCACTAGCAGGAGTGAGAAAAACATCACGGGGTGGTGCGCATTGTATGGGTGTGTGTTACATTACATTCACTAGTAGGAGTGAGAAAAACATCACGGGGTGGTGCGCATTGTATGGGTGTGTGTTACATTACATTCACTAGTAGGAGTGAGAAAAACATCACGGGGTGGTGCGCATTGTATGGGTGTGTGTTACATTACATTCACTAGTAGGAGTGAGAAAAACATCACGGGGTGGTGCGCATTGTATGGGTGTGTGTTACATTACATTCACTAGTAGGAGTGAGAAAAACATCACGGGGTGGTGCGCATTGTATGGGTGTGTGTTACATTACACACACTAGTAGGAGTGAGAAAAACATCACGGGGTGGTGCGCATTGTATGGGTGTGTGTTACATTACATTCACTACTAGGAGTGAGAAAAACATCACGGGGTGGTGCGCATTGTATGTGTGTGTGTTACATTAGATTCACTACTAGGAGTGAGAAAAACATCACGGGGTGGTGCGCATTGTATGGGTGTGTGTTACATTACATTCACTACTAGGAGTGAGAAAAACATCACGGGGTGGTGCGCATTGTATGTGTGTGTGTTACATTAGATTCACTAGTAGGAGTGAGAAAAACATCACGGGGTGGTGCGCATTGTATGGGTGTGTGTTACATTAGATTCACTAGTAGGAGTGAGAAAAACATCACGGGGTGGTGCGCATTGTATGTGGGTGTGTTACATTAGATTCACTAGTAGGAGTGAGAAAAACATCACGGGGTGGTGCGCATTGTATGGGTGTGTGTTACATTACATTAACTAGTAGGAGTGAGAAAAGCATCACGGGGTGGTGCGCATTGTATGGGTGTGTGTTACATTACATTCACTAGTAGGAGTGAGAAAAACATCACGGGGTGGTGCGCATTGTATGTTTGTGTGTTACATTAGATTCACTAGTGGGAGTGAGAAAAACATCACGGGGTGGTGCGCATGGTATGTGTGTGTGTTACATTAGATTCACTAGTAGGAGTGAGAAAAACATCACGGGGTGGTGCGCATTGTATGGGTTGTGTTACATTACTTTCACTAGTAGGAGGGAGAAAAACATCACGGGGTGGTGCGCATTGTATGTGTGTGTGTTACATTACATTCACTACTAGGAGTGAGAAAAACTTCATGGGGTGGTGCGCATTGTATGGGTGTGTGTTACATTAGATTCACTAGTAGGAGTGAGAAAAACATCACGGGGTGGTGCGCATTGTATGGGTGTGTGTTACATTACATTCACTAGTAGGAGTGAGAAAAACATCACGGGGTGGTGCGCATTGTATGGGTGTGTGTTACATTACATTCACTAGTAGGAGTGAGAAAAACATCACGGGGTGGTGCGCATTGTATGGGTGTGTGTTACATTACATTCACTAGTAGGAGTGAGAAAAACATCACGGGGTGGTGCGCATTGTATGTGTGTGTGTTACATTACATTCACTAGTAGGAGTGAGAAAAACATCACGGGGTGGTGCGCATTGTATGGGTGTGTGTTACATTACATTCACTAGTAGGAGTGAGAAAAACATCACGGGGTGGTGCGCGTTGTATGGGTGTGTGTTACATTAGATTCACTAGTAGGAGTGAGAAAAACATCACGGGGTGGTGCGCGTTGTATGTGTGTGTGTTACATTACATTCACTACTAGGAGTGAGAAAAACATCACGGGGTGGTGCGCGTTGTATGGGTGTGTGTTACATTACATTCACTAGCAGGAGTGAGAAAAACATCACGGGGTGGTGCGCATTGTATGGGTGTGTGTTACATTACATTCACTAGTAGGAGTGAGAAAAACATCACGGGGTGGTGCGCATTGTATGGGTGTGTGTTACATTACATTCACTAGCAGGAGTGAGAAAAACATCACGGGGTGGTGCGCATTGCATGGGTGTGTGTTACATTACATTCACTAGTAGGAGTGAGAAAAACATCACGGGGTGGTGCGCATTGTATGGGTGTGTGTTACATTACATTCACTAGTAGGAGTGAGAAAAACATCACGGGGTGGTGCGCATTGTATGGGTGTGTGTTACATTAGATTCACTAGTAGGAGTGAGAAAAACATCACGGGGTGGTGCGCATTGTATGGGTGTGTGTTACATTACATTCACTAGTAGCAGTGAGAAAAACATCACGGGGTGGTGTGCATTGTATGGGTGTGTGTTACATTACATTCACTAGTAGGAGTGAGAAAAACATCACGGGGTGGTGCGCATTGTTTGGGTGTGTGTTACATTACATTCACTAGCAGGAGTGAGAAAAACATCACGGGGTGGTGCGCATTGTATGGGTGTGTGTTACATTACATTCACTAGCAGGAGTGAGAAAAACATCACGGGGTGGTGCGCATTGTATGGGTGTGTGTTACATTACATTCACTAGCAGGAGTGAGAAAAACATCACGGGGTGGTGCGCATTGTATGGGTGTGTGTTACATTAGATACACTAGCAGGAGTGAGAAAAACATCACGGGGTGGTGCGCATTGTATGGGTGTGTGTTACATTAGATTCACTAGCAGGAGTGAGAAAAACATCACGGGGTGGTGCGCATTGTATGGGTGTGTGTTACATTAGATTCACTAGCAGGAGTGAGAAAAACATCACGGGGTGGTGCGCATTGTATGGGTGTGTGTTACATTAGATTCACTAGTAGGAGTGAGAAAAACATCACGGGGTGGTGCGCATTGTATGGGTGTGTGTTACATTAGATTCACTAGTAGGAGTGAGAAAAACATCACGGGGTGGTGCGCATTGTATGGGTGTGTGTTACATTACATTCACTACTAGGAGTGAGAAAAACATCACGGTGTGGTGCGCATTGTATGGGTGTGTGTTACATTAGATTCACTAGTAGGAGTGAGAAAAACATCACGGGGTGGTGCGCATTGTATGGGTGTGTGTTACATTACATTCACTAGTAGGAGTGAGAAAAACATCACGGGGTGGTGCGCATTGTATGGGTGTGTGTTACATTACATTCACTAGTAGGAGTGAAAAACATCACGGGGTGGTGCGCATTGTATGGGTGTGTGTTACATTACATTCACTAGTAGGAGTGAGAAAAACATCACGGGGTGGTGCGCATTGTATGGGTGTGTGTTACATTACATTCACTAGTAGGAGTGAGAAAAACATCACGGGGTGGTGCGCATTGTATGGGTGTGTGTTACATTACATTCACTAGTAGGAGTGAGAAAAACATCACGGGGTGGTGCGCATTGTATGGGTGTGTGTTACATTAGATTCACTAGTAGGAGTGAGAAAAACATCACGGGGTGGTGCGCATTGTATTGGTGTGTGTTACATTACATTCACTAGTAGGAGTGAGAAAAACATCACGGGGTGGTGCGCATTGTATGGGTGTGTGTTACATTACATTCACTAGTAGGAGTGAGAAAAACATCACGGGGTGGTGCGCATTGTATGGGTGTGTGTTACATTAGATTCACTAGTAGGAGTGAGAAAAACATCACGGGGTGGTGCGCATTGTATGGGTGTGTGTTACATTACATTCACTAGTAGGAGTGAGAAAAACTTCACGGGGTGGTGCGCATTGTATGGGTGTGTGTTACATTAGATTCACTAGTAGGAGTGAGAAAAACATCACGGGGTGGTGCGCATTGTATGGGTGTGTGTTACATTACATTCACTAGTAGGAGTGAGAAAAACATCACGGGGTGGTGCGCATTGTATGGGTGTGTGTTACATTACATTCACTAGCAGGAGTGAGAAAAACATCACGGGGTGGTGCGCATTGTATGGGTGTGTTTTACATTACATTCACTAGCAGGAGTGAGAAAAACATCACGGGGTGGTGTGCATTGTATGGGTGTGTGTTACATTACATTCACTAGCAGGAGTGAGAAAAACATCACGGGGTGGTGCGCATTGTATGGGTGTGTGTTACATTACATTCACTACTAGGAGTGAGAAAAACATCACGGGGTGGTGCGCATTGTATGGGTGTGTGTTACATTACATTCACTACTAGGAGTGAGAAAAACATCACGCGGTGGTGCGCATTGTATGGGTGTGTGTTACATTACATTCACTACTAGGAGTGAGAAAAACATCACGGGGTGGTGCGCGTTGTATGGGTGTGTGTTACATTACATTCTCTACTAGGAGTGAGAAAAACATCACGGGGTGGTGCGCGTTGTATGGGTGTGTGTTACATTACATTCACTACTAGGAGTGAGAAAAACATCACGGGGTGGTGCGCGTTGTATGGGTGTGTGTTACATTACATTCACTAGTGGGAGTGAGAAAAACATCACGGGGTGGTGCGCGTTGTATGGGTGTGTGTTACATTACATTCACTAGTAGGAGTGAGAAAAACATCACGGGGTGGCCCGCGTTGTATGGGTGTGTGTTACATTACATTCACTAGTAGGAGTGAGAAAAACATCACGGGGTGGCGCGCATTGTATGTGTGTGTCTTACATTAGATTCACTAGTAGGAGTGAGAAAAACATCACGGGGTGGCGCGCATTGTATGTGTGTGTGTTACATTAGATTCACTAGTAGGAGTGAGAAAAACATCACGGGGTGGTGCGCATTGTATGGGTGTGTGTTACATTACATTCACTAGTAGGAGTGAGAAAAACATCACGGGGTGGTGCGCATTGTATGGGTGTGTGTTACATTACATTCACTAGTAGGAGTGAGAAAAACATCACGGGGTGGTGCGCGTTGTATGGGTGTGTGTTACATTACATTCAGTAGTAGGAGTGAGAAAAACATCACGGGGTGGTGCGCATTGTATGGGTGTGTGTTACATTACATTCAGTAGTAGGAGTGAGAAAAACATCACGGGGTGGTGCGCATTGTATGGGTGTGTGTTACATTACATTCACTACTAGGAGTGAGAAAAACATCACGGGGTGGTGCGCGTTGTATGGGTGTGTGTTACATTACATTCACTACTAGGAGTGAGAAAAACATCACGGGGTGGTGCGCGTTGTATGGGTGTGTGTTACATTAGATTCACTAGTAGGAGTGAGAAAAACATCACGGGGTGGTGCGCGTTGTATGGGTGTGTGTTACATTACATTCACTACTAGGAGTGAGAAAAACATCACGGGGTGGTACGCGTTGTATGGGTGTGTGTTACATTACATTCACTAGTAGGAGTGAGAAAAACATCACGGGGTGGTGCGCGTTGTATGGGTGTGTGTTACATTACATTCACTAGTAGGAGTGAGAAAAACATCACGGGGTGGCTCGCGTTGTATGGGTGTGTGTTACATTACATTCACTAGTAGGAGTGAGAAAAACATCACGGGGTGGCGCGCATTGTATGGGTGTGTGTTACATTACATTCACTAGTAGGAGTGAGAAAAACATCACGGGGTGGCGCGCATTGTATGGGTGTGTGTTACATTACATTCACTAGTAGGAGTGAGAAAAACATCACGGGGTGGTGCGCATTGTATGGGTGTGTGTTACATTACATTCACTAGTAGGAGTGAGAAAAACATCACGGGGTGGGGCGCATTGTATGTGTGTGTGTTACATTAGATTCACTAGTAGGAGTGAGAAAAACATCACGGGGTGGTGCGCATTGTATGGGTGTGTGTTACATTACATTCACTAGTAGGAGTGAGAAAAACATCACGGGGTGGTGCGCATTGTATGGGTGTGTGTTACATTACATTCACTAGTAGGAGTGAGAAAAACATCACGGGGTGGTGCGCATTGTATGGGTGTGTGTTACATTAGATTCACTAGTAGGAGTGAGAAAAACATCACGGGGTGGTGCGCATTGTATGGGTGTGTGTTACATTACATTCACTAGTAGGAGTGAGAAAAACATCACGGGGTGGTGCGCATTGTATGGGTGTGTGTTACATTACATTCACTAGTAGGAGTGAGAAAAACATCACGGGGTGGTGCGCATTGTATGGGTGTGTGTTACATTAGATTCACTAGTAGGAGTGAGAAAAACATCACGGGGTGGTGCGCATTGTATGGGTGTGTGTTACATTAGATTCACTAGTAGGAGTGAGAAAAACTTCACGGGGTGGTGCGCATTGTATGGGTGTGTGTTACATTACATTCACTACTAGGAGTGAGAAAAACATCACGGGGTGGTGCGCATTGTATGTGTGTGTGTTACATTACATTCACTACTAGGAGTGAGAAAAACATCACGGGGTGGTGCGCATTGTATGGGTGTGTGTTACATTACATTCACTACTAGGAGTGAGAAAAACATCACGGGGTGGTGCGCATTGTATGGGTGTGTGTTACATTACATTCACTACTAGGAGTGAGAAAAACATCACGGGGTGGTGCGCATTGTATGGGTGTGTGTTACATTACATTCACTAGCAGGAGTGAGAAAAACATCACGGGGTGGTGCGCATTGTATGGGTGTGTGTTACATTACATTCACTAGCAGGAGTGAGAAAAACATCACGGGGTGGTGCGCATTGTATGGGTGTGTGTTACATTACATTCACTAGCAGGAGTGAGAAAAACATCACGGGGTGGCGCGCATTGTATGGGTGTGTGTTACATTACATTCACTAGCAGGAGTGAGAAAAACATCACGGGGTGGTGCGCATTGTATGGGTGTGTGTTACATTACATTCACTACTAGGAGTGAGAAAAACATCACGGGGTGGTGCGCATTGTATGGGTGTGTGTTACATTACATTCACTACTAGGAGTGAGAAAAACATCACGCGGTGGTGCGCATTGTATGGGTGTGTGTTACATTACATTCACTACTAGGAGTGAGAAAAACATCACGGGGTGAGTGCGCGTTGTATGGGTGTGTGTTACATTACATTCACTACTAGGAGTGAGAATAACATCACGGGGTGGTGCGCGTTGTATGGGTGTGTGTTACATTACATTCACTACTAGGAGTGAGAAAAACATCACGGGGTGGTGCGCGTTGTATGGGTGTGTGTTACATTACATTCACTCGTAGGAGTGAGAAAAACATCACGGGTTGGTGCGCGTTGTATGGGTGTGTGTTACATTACATTCACTAGTAGGAGTGAGAAAAACATCACGGGGTGGCGCGCGTTGTATGGGTGTGTGTTACATTACATTCACTAGTAGGAGTGAGAAAAACATCACGGGGTGGTGCGCATTGTATGTGTGTGTGTTACATTAGATTCACTAGTAGGAGTGAGAAAAACATCACGGGGTGGTGCGCATTGTATGTGTGTGTGTTACATTAGATTCACTAGTAGGAGTGAGAAAAACATCACGGGGTGGTGCGCATTGTATGGGTGTGTGTTACATTACATTCACTAGTAGGATTGAGAAATACATCACGGGGTGGTGCGCGTTGTATGGGTGTGTGTTACATTACATTCACTAGTAGGAGTGAGAAAAACATCACGCGGTGGTGCGCGTTGTATGGCTGTGTGTTACATTACATTCACTAGTAGGAGTGAGAAAAACATCACGGGGTGGTGCGCGTTGTATGGGTGTGTGTTACATTACATTCACTAGTAGGAGTGAGAAAAACATCACGGGGTGGTGCGCGTTGTATGGGTGTGTGTTACATTACATTCACTACTAGGATTGAGAAAAACATCACGGGGTGGTGCGCGTTGTATGGGTGTGTGTTACATTACATTCACTACTAGGAGTGAGAAAAACATCACGGGGTGGTGCGCATTGTATGTGTGTGTGTTACATTACATTCACTAGTAGGATTGAGAAAAACATCACGGGGTGGTGCGCATTGTATGGGTGTGTGTTACATTACATTCACTAGTAGGAGTGAGAAAAACATCACGGGGAGGTGCGCGTTGTATGGGTGTGTGTTACATTACATTCAGTAGTAGGAGTGAGAAAAACATCACGGGGTGGTGCGCATTGTATGGGTGTGTGTTACATTACATTCAGTAGTAGGAGTGAGAAAAACATCACGGGGTGGTGCGCATTGTATGGGTGTGTGTTACATTACATTCACTACTAGGAGTGAGAAAAACATCACGGGGTGGTGCGCGTTGTATGGGTGTGTGTTACATTACATTCACTACTAGGAGTGAGAAAAACATCACGGGGTGGTGCGCGTTGTATGGGTGTGTGTTACATTACATTCACTACTAGGAGTGAGAAAAACATCACGGGGTGGTGCGCGTTGTATGGGTGTGTGTTACATTACATTCACTACTAGGAGTGAGAAAAACATCACGGGGTGGTGCGCGTTGTATGGGTGTGTGTTACATTACATTCACTAGTAGGAGTGAGAAAAACATCACGGGGTGGTGCGCGTTGTATGGGTGTGTGTTACATTACATTCACTAGTAGGAGTGAGAAAAACATCACGGGGTGGCTCGCGTTGTATGGGTGTGTGTTACATTACATTCACTAGTAGGAGTGAGAAAAACATCACGGGGTGGTGCGCATTGTATGGGTGTGTGTTACATTACATTCACTAGTAGGAGTGAGAAAAACATCACGGGGTGGTGCGCATTGTATGGGTGTGTGTTACATTACATTCACTAGTAGGAGTGAGAAAAACATCACGGGGTGGTGCGCATTGTATGTGTGTGTGTTACATTACATTCACTAGTAGGAGTGAGAAAAACATCACGGGGTGGGGCGCATTGTATGTGTGTGTGTTACATTAGATTCACTAGTAGGAGTGAGAAAAACATCACGGGGTGGTGCGCATTGTATGTGTGTGTGTTACATTAGATTCACTAGTAGGAGTGAGAAAAACATCACGGGGTGGTGCGCATTGTATGGGTGTGTGTTACATTACATTCACTAGTAGGAGTGAAAAACATCACGGGGTGGTGCGCATTGTATGGGTGTGTGTTACATTACATTCACTAGTAGGAGTGAGAAAAACATCACGGGGTGGTGCGCATTGTATGGGTGTGTGTTACATTACATTCCCTAGTAGGAGTGAGAAAAACATCACGGGGTGGTGCGCATTGTATGGGTGTGTGTTACATTACATTCACTAGTAGGAGTGAGAAAAACATCACGGGGTGGTGCGCATTGTATGGGTGTGTGTTACATTAGATTCACTAGTAGGAGTGAGAAAAACATCACGGGGTGGTGCGCATTGTATGGGTGTGTGTTACATTACATTCACTAGTAGGAGTGAGAAAAACATTACGGGGTGGTGCGCATTGTATGGGTGTGTGTTACATTACATTCACTAGTAGGAGTGAGAAAAACATCACGGGGTGGTGCGCATTGTATGGGTGTGTGTTACATTAGATTCACTAGTAGGAGTGAGAAAAACATCACGGGGTGGTGCGCATTGTATGGGTGTGTGTTACATTAGATTCACTAGTAGGAGTGAGAAAAACTTCACGGGGTGGTGCGCATTGTATGGGTGTGTGTTACATTACATTCACTACTAGGAGTGAGAAAAACATCACGGGGTGGTGCGCATTGTATGGGTGTGTGTTACATTACATTCACTACTAGGAGTGAGAAAAACATCACGGGGTGTTGCGCATTGTATGGGTGTGTGTTACATTACATTCACTACTAGGAGTGAGAAAAACATCACGGGGTGGTGCGCATTGTATGGGTGTGTGTTACATTACATTCACTACTAGGAGTGAGAAAAACATCACGGGGTGGTGCGCATTGTATGGGTGTGTGTTACATTACATTCACTACTAGGAGTGAGAAAAACATCACGGGGTGGTGCGCGTTGTATGTGTGTGTGTTACATTACATTCACTAGTAGGATTGAGAAAAACATCACGGGGTGGTGCGCGTTGTATGGGTGTGTGTTACATTACATTCACTAGTAGGAGTGAGAAAAACATCACGGGGTGGTGCGCGTTGTATGGGTGTGTGTTACATTACATTCAGTAGTAGGAGTGAGAAAAACATCACGGGGTGGTGCGCGTTGTATGGGTGTGTGTTACATTACATTCACTACTAGGAGTGAGAAAAACATCACGGGGTGGTGCGCGTTGTATGGGTGTGTGTTACATTACATTCACTACTAGGAGTGAGAAAAACATCACGGGGTGGTGCGCGTTGTATGGGTGTGTGTTACATTACATTCACTACTAGGAGTGAGAAAAACATCACGGGGTGGTGCGCGTTGTATGGGTGTGTGTTACATTACATTCACTACTAGGAGTGAGAAAAACATCACGGGGTGGTGCGCGTTGTATGGGTTTGTGTTACATTACATTCACTACTAGGAGTGAGAAAAACATCACGGGGTGGTGCGCGTTGTATGGGTGTGTGTTACATTACATTCACTAGTAGGAGTGAGAAAAACATCACGGGTTGGTGCGCGTTGTATGGGTGTGTGTTACATTACATTCACTACTAGGATTGAGAAAAACATCACGGGGTGGTGCGCGTTGTATGGGTGTGTGTTACATTACATTCACTACTAGGAGTGAGAAAAACATCACGGGGTGGTGCGCGTTATATGGGTGTGTGTTACATTACATTCACTACTAGGAGTGAGAAAAACATCACGGGGTGGTGCGCGTTGTATGGGTGTGTGTTACATTACATTCACTACTAGGATTGAGAAAAACATCACGGGGTGGTGCGCGTTGTATGGGTGTGTGTTACATTACATTCACTACTAGGAGTGAGAAAAACATCACGGGGTGGTGCGCGTTGTATGGGTGTGTGTTACATTACATTCACTACTAGGAGTGAGAAAAACATCACGGGGTGGTGCGCGTTGTATGGGTGTGTGTTACATTACATTCACTACTAGGAGGGAGAAAAACATCACGGGGTGGTGCGCATTGTATGGGTGTGTGTTACATTACATTCACTAGTAGGATTGAGAAAAACATCACGGGGTGGTGCGCATTGTATGGGTGTGTGTTACATTACATTCACTAGTAGGAGTGAGAAAAATATCACGGGGTGGTGCGCGTTGTATGGGTGTGTGTTACATTACATTCAGTAGTAGGAGTGAGAAAAACATCACGGGGTGGTGCGCATTGTATGGGTGTGTGTTACATTACATTCAGTAGTAGGAGTGAGAAAAACGTCACGGGGTGGTGCGCATTGTATGGGTGTGTGTTACATTACATTCACTACTAGGAGTGAGAAAAACATCACGGGGTGGTGCGCGTTGTATGGGTGTGTGTTACATTACATTCACTACTAGGAGTGAGAAAAACATCACGGGGTGGTGCGCGTTGTATGGGTGTGTGTTACATTACATTCACTACTAGGAGTGAGAAAAACATCACGGGGTGGTGCGCGTTGTATGGGTGTGTGTTACATTACATTCACTACTAGGAGTGAGAAAAACATCACGGGGTGGTGCGCGTTGTATGGGTGTGTGTTACATTACATTCACTAGTAGGAGTGAGAAAAACATCACGGGGTGGTGCGCGTTGTATGGGTGTGTGTTACATTACATTCACTAGTAGGAGTGAGAAAAACATCACGGGGTGGCTCGCGTTGTATGGGTGTGTGTTACATTACATTCACTAGTAGGAGTGAGAAAAACATCACGGGGTGGTGCGCGTTGTATGGGTGTGTGTTACATTACATTCACTAGTAGGAGTGAGAAAAACATCACGGGGTGGCGCGCATTGTATGGGTGTGTGTTACATTACATTCACTAGTAGGAGTGAGAAAAACATCACGGGGTGGCGCGCATTGTATGGGTGTGTGTTACATTACATTCACTAGTAGGAGTGAGAAAAACATCACGGGGTGGCGCGCATTGTATGTGTGTGTGTTACATTAGATTCACTAGTAGGAGTGAGAAAAACATCACGGGGTGGTGCGCATTGTTTGGGTGTGTGTTACATTACATTCACTAGTAGGAGTGAGAAAAACATCACGGGGTGGTGCGCATTGTATGGGTGTGTGTTACATTACATTCACTAGTAGGAGTGAGAAAAACATCACGGGGTGGTGCGCATTGTATGGGTGTGTGTTACATTACATTCACTAGTAGGAGTGAGAAAAACATCACGGGGTGGTGCGCATTGTATGGGTGTGTGTTACATTAGATTCACTAGTAGGAGTGAGAAAAACATCACGGGGTGGTGCGCATTGTATGGGTGTGTGTTACATTACATTCACTAGTAGGAGTGAGAAAAACATCACGGGGTGGTGCGCATTGTATGGGTGTGTGTTACATTAGATTCACTAGTAGGAGTGAGAAAAACATCACGGGGTGGTGCGCATTGTATGGGTGTGTGTTACATTAGATTCACTAGTAGGAGTGAGAAAAACTTCACGGGGTGGTGCGCATTGTATGGGTGTGTGTTACATTACATTCACTACTAGGAGTGAGAAAAACATCACGGGGTGGTGCGCATTGTATGTGTGTGTGTTACATTACATTCACTACTAGGAGTGAGAAAAACATCACGGGGTGGTGCGCATTGTATGGGTGTGTGTTACATTACATTCACTACTAGGAGTGAGAAAAACATCACGGGGTGGTGCGCATTGTATGGGTGTGTGTTACATTACATTCACTAGTAGGAGTGAGAAAAACATCACGGGGTGGTAAGCATTGTATGGGTGTGTGTTACATTACATTCACTAGCAGGAGTGAGAAAAACATCACGGGGTGGTGCGCATTGTATGGGTGTGTGTTACATTACATTCACTAGCAGGAGTGAGAAAAACATCACGGGGTGGTGCGCATTGTATGGGTGTGTGTTACATTACATTCACTAGCAGGAGTGAGAAAAACATCACGGGGTGGTGCGCATTGTATGGGTGTGTGTTACATTACATTCACTAGCAGGAGTGAGAAAAACATCACAGGGTGGTGCGCATTGTATGGGTGTGTGTTACATTACATTCACTAGCAGGAGTGAGAAAAACATCACGGGGTGGCGCGCATTGTATGGGTGTGTGTTACATTACATTCACTAGCAGGAGTGAGAAAAACATCACGGGGTGGTGCGCATTGTATGGGTGTGTGTTACATTACATTCACTAGTAGGAGTGAGAAAAACATCACGGGGTGGTGCGCATTGTATGGGTGTGTGTTACATTACATTCACTACTAGGAGTGAGAAAAACATCACGCGGTGGTGCGCATTGTATGGGTGTGTGTTACATTACATTCACTACTAGGAGTGAGAAAAACATCACGGGGTGAGTGCGCGTTGTATGGGTGTGTGTTACATTACATTCACTACTAGGAGTGAGAAAAACATCACGGGGTGGTGCGCGTTGTATGGGTGTGTGTTACATTACATTCACTCGCAGGAGTGAGAAAAACATCACGGGTTGGTGCGCGTTGTATGGGTGTGTGTTACATTACATTCACTAGCAGGAGTGAGAAAAACATCACGGGGTGGTGCGCATTGTATGGGTGTGTGTTACATTACATTCACTAGCAGGAGTGAGAAAAACATCACGGGGTGGTGCGCATTGTATGGGTGTGTGTTACATTACATTCACTAGCAGGAGTGAGAAAAACATCACGGGGTGGCGCGCATTGTATGGGTGTGTGTTACATTACATTCACTAGCAGGAGTGAGAAAAACATCACGGGGTGGTGCGCATTGTATGGGTGTGTGTTACATTACATTCACTAGTAGGAGTGAGAAAAACATCACGGGGTGGTGCGCATTGTATGGGTGTGTGTTACATTACATTCACTACTAGGAGTGAGAAAAACATCACGCGGTGGTGCGCATTGTATGGGTGTGTGTTACATTACATTCACTACTAGGAGTGAGAAAAACATCACGGGGTGAGTGCGCGTTGTATGGGTGTGTGTTACATTACATTCACTACTAGGAGTGAGAAAAACATCACGGGGTGGTGCGCGTTGTATGGGTGTGTGTTACATTACATTCACTCGTAGGAGTGAGAAAAACATCACGGGTTGGTGCGCGTTGTATGGGTGTGTGTTACATTACATTCACTAGTAGGAGTGAGAAAAACATCACGGGGTGGCGCGCGTTGTATGGGTGTGTGTTACATTACATTCACTAGTAGGAGTGAGAAAAACATCACGGGGTGGTGCGCATTGTATGTGTGTGTGTTACATTAGATTCACTAGTAGGAGTGAGAAAAACATCACGGGGTGGTGCGCATTGTATGTGTGTGTGTTACATTAGATTCACTAGTAGGAGTGAGAAAAACATCACGGGGTGGTGCGCATTGTATGGGTGTGTGTTACATTACATTCACTAGCAGGAGTGAGAAAAACATCACGGGGTGGTGCGCATTGTATGGGTGTGTGTTACATTACATTCACTAGCAGGAGTGAGAAAAACATCACGGGGTGGTGCGCATTGTATGGGTGTGTGTTACATTACATTCACTAGCAGGAGTGAGAAAAACATCACGGGGTGGTGCGCATTGTATGGGTGTGTGTTACATTACATTCACTAGCAGGAGTGAGAAAAACATCACGGGGTGGCGCGCATTGTATGGGTGTGTGTTACATTACATTCACTAGCAGGAGTGAGAAAAACATCCCGGGGTGGCGCGCATTGTATGGGTGTGTGTTACATTACATTCACTAGCAGGAGTGAGAAAAACATCACAGGGTGGTGCGCATTGTATGGGTGTGTGTTACATTACATTCACTAGTAGGAGTGAGAAAAACATCACGGGGTGGTGCGCATTGTATGGGTGTGTGTTACATTACATTCACTACTAGGAGTGAGAAAAACATCACGCGGTGGTGCGCATTGTATGGGTGTGTGTTACATTACATTCACTACTAGGAGTGAGAAAAACATCACGGGGTGAGTGCGCGTTGTATGGGTGTGTGTTACATTACATTCACTACTAGGAGTGAGAAAAACATCACGGGGTGGTGCGCGTTGTATGGGTGTGTGTTACATTACATTCACTCGTAGGAGTGAGAAAAACATCACGGGTTGGTGCGCGTTGTATGGGTGTGTGTTACATTACATTCACTAGCAGGAGTGAGAAAAACATCACGGGGTGGTGCGCATTGTATGGGTGTGTGTTACATTACATTCACTAGCAGGAGTGAGAAAAACATCACGGGGTGGTGCGCATTGTATGGGTGTGTGTTACATTACATTCACTAGCAGGAGTGAGAAAAACATCACGGGGTGGCGCGCATTGTATGGGTGTGTGTTACATTACATTCACTAGCAGGAGTGAGAAAAACATCACGGGGTGGTGCGCATTGTATGGGTGTGTGTTACATTACATTCACTAGTAGGAGTGAGAAAAACATCACGGGGTGGTGCGCATTGTATGGGTGTGTGTTACATTACATTCACTACTAGGAGTGAGAAAAACATCACGCGGTGGTGCGCATTGTATGGGTGTGTGTTACATTACATTCACTACTAGGAGTGAGAAAAACATCACGGGGTGAGTGCGCGTTGTATGGGTGTGTGTTACATTACATTCACTACTAGGAGTGAGAAAAACATCACGGGGTGGTGCGCGTTGTATGGGTGTGTGTTACATTACATTCACTCGTAGGAGTGAGAAAAACATCACGGGTTGGTGCGCGTTGTATGGGTGTGTGTTACATTACATTCACTAGTAGGAGTGAGAAAAACATCACGGGGTGGCGCGCGTTGTATGGGTGTGTGTTACATTACATTCACTAGTAGGAGTGAGAAAAACATCACGGGGTGGTGCGCATTGTATGTGTGTGTGTTACATTAGATTCACTAGTAGGAGTGAGAAAAACATCACGGGGTGGTGCGCATTGTATGTGTGTGTGTTACATTAGATTCACTAGTAGGAGTGAGAAAAACATCACGGGGTGGTGCGCATTGTATGGGTGTGTGTTACATTACATTCACTAGTAGGATTGAGAAATACATCACGGGGTGGTGCGCGTTGTATGGGTGTGTGTTACATTACATTCACTAGTAGGAGTGAGAAAAACATCACGCGGTGGTGCGCGTTGTATGGCTGTGTGTTACATTACATTCACTAGTAGGAGTGAGAAAAACATCACGGGGTGGTGCGCGTTGTATGGGTGTGTGTTACATTACATTCACTAGTAGGAGTGAGAAAAACATCACGGGGTGGTGCGCGTTGTATGGGTGTGTGTTACATTACATTCACTACTAGGATTGAGAAAAACATCACGGGGTGGTGCGCGTTGTATGGGTGTGTGTTACATTACATTCACTACTAGGAGTGAGAAAAACATCACGGGGTGGTGCGCATTGTATGTGTGTGTGTTACATTACATTCACTAGTAGGATTGAGAAAAACATCACGGGGTGGTGCGCATTGTATGGGTGTGTGTTACATTACATTCACTAGTAGGAGTGAGAAAAACATCACGGGGTGGTGCGCGTTGTATGGGTGTGTGTTACATTACATTCAGTAGTAGGAGTGAGAAAAACATCACGGGGTGGTGCGCATTGTATGGGTGTGTGTTACATTACATTCAGTAGTAGGAGTGAGAAAAACATCACGGGGTGGTGCGCATTGTATGGGTGTGTGTTACATTACATTCACTACTAGGAGTGAGAAAAACATCACGGGGTGGTGCGCGTTGTATGGGTGTGTGTTACATTACATTCACTACTAGGAGTGAGAAAAACATCACGGGGTGGTGCGCGTTGTATGGGTGTGTGTTACATTACATTCACTACTAGGAGTGAGAAAAACATCACGGGGTGGTGCGCGTTGTATGGGTGTGTGTTACATTACATTCACTACTAGGAGTGAGAAAAACATCACGGGGTGGTGCGCGTTGTATGGGTGTGTGTTACATTACATTCACTAGTAGGAGTGAGAAAAACATCACGGGGTGGTGCGCGTTGTATGGGTGTGTGTTACATTACATTCACTAGTAGGAGTGAGAAAAACATCACGGGGTGGCTCGCGTTGTATGGGTGTGTGTTACATTACATTCACTAGTAGGAGTGAGAAAAACATCACGGGGTGGTGCGCATTGTATGGGTGTGTGTTACATTACATTCACTACTAGGAGTGAGAAAAACATCACGGGGTGGTGCGCATTGTATGGGTGTGTGTTACATTACATTCACTAGTAGGAGTGAGAAAAACATCACGGGGTGGTGCGCATTGTATGTGTGTGTGTTACATTACATTCACTAGTAGGAGTGAGAAAAACATCACGGGGTGGGGCGCATTGTATGTGTGTGTGTTACATTAGATTCACTAGTAGGAGTGAGAAAAACATCACGGGGTGGTGCGCATTGTATGTGTGTGTGTTACATTAGATTCACTAGTAGGAGTGAGAAAAACATCACGGGGTGGTGCGCATTGTATGGGTGTGTGTTACATTACATTCACTAGTAGGAGTGAAAAACATCACGGGGTGGTGCGCATTGTATGGGTGTGTGTTACATTACATTCACTAGTAGGAGTGAGAAAAACATCACGGGGTGGTGCGCATTGTATGGGTGTGTGTTACATTACATTCACTAGTAGGAGTGAGAAAAACATCACGGGGTGGTGCGCATTGTATGTGTGTGTGTTACATTACATTCACTAGTAGGAGTGAGAAAAACATCACGGGGTGGTGCGCATTGTATGGGTGTGTGTTACATTAGATTCACTAGTAGGAGTGAGAAAAACATCACGGGGTGGTGCGCATTGTATGGGTGTGTGTTACATTACATTCACTAGTAGGAGTGAGAAAAACATCACGGGGTGGTGCGCATTGTATGGGTGTGTGTTACATTACATTCACTAGTAGGAGTGAGAAAAACATCACGGGGTGGTGCGCATTGTATGGGTGTGTGTTACATTAGATTCATTAGTAGGAGTGAGAAAAACATCACGGGGTGGTGCGCATTGTATGGGTGTGTGTTACATTAGATTCACTAGTAGGAGTGAGAAAAACTTCACGGGGTGGTGCGCATTGTATGGGTGTGTGTTACATTACATTCACTACTAGGAGTGAGAAAAACATCACGGGGTGGTGCGCATTGTATGGGTGTGTGTTACATTACATTCACTACTAGGAGTGAGAAAAACATCACGGGGTGGTGCGCGTTGTATGGGTGTGTGTTACATTACATTCACTACTAGGATTGAGAAAAACATCACGGGGTGGTGCGCGTTGTATGGGTGTGTGTTACATTACATTCACTACTAGGAGTGAGAAAAACATCACGGGGTGGTGCGCGTTGTATGGGTGTGTGTTACATTACATTCACTACTAGGAGTGAGAAAAACATCACGGGGTGGTGCGCGTTGTATGGGTGTGTGTTACATTACATTCACTACTAGGAGTGAGAAAAACATCACGGGGTGGTGCGCGTTGTATGGGTGTGTGTTACATTACATTCACTAGTAGGAGTGAGAAAAACATCACGGGGTGGTGCGCATTGTATGGGTGTGTGTTACATTACATTCACTACTAGGAGTGAGAAAAACATCACGGGGTGGTGCGCATTGTATGGGTGTGTGTTACATTACATTCACTACTAGGAGTGAGAAAAACATCACGGGGTGTTGCGCATTGTATGGGTGTGTGTTACATTACATTCACTACTAGGAGTGAGAAAAACATCACGGGGTGGTGCGCATTGTATGGGTGTGTGTTACATTACATTCACTACTAGGAGTGAGAAAAACATCACGGGGTGGTGCGCGTTGTATGGGTGTGTGTTACATTACATTCACTACTAGGAGTGAGAAAAACATCACGGGGTGGTGCGCGTTGTATGTGTGTGTGTTACATTACATTCACTAGTAGGATTGAGAAAAACATCACGGGGTGGTGCGCGTTGTATGGGTGTGTGTTACATTACATTCACTAGTAGGAGTGAGAAAAACATCACGGGGTGGTGCGCGTTGTATGGGTGTGTGTTACATTACATTCAGTAGTAGGAGTGAGAAAAACATCACGGGGTGGTGCGCGTTGTATGGGTGTGTGTTACATTACATTCACTACTAGGAGTGAGAAAAACATCACGGGGTGGTGCGCGTTGTATGGGTGTGTGTTACATTACATTCACTACTAGGAGTGAGAAAAACATCACGGGGTGGTGCGCGTTGTATGGGTGTGTGTTACATTACATTCACTACTAGGAGTGAGAAAAACATCACGGGGTGGTGCGCGTTGTATGGGTGTGTGTTACATTACATTCACTACTAGGAGTGAGAAAAACATCACGGGGTGGTGCGCGTTGTATGGGTTTGTGTTACATTAGATTCACTAGTAGGAGTGAGAAAAACATCACGGGGTGGTGCGCGTTGTATGGGTGTGTGTTACATTACATTCACTAGTAGGAGTGAGAAAAACATCACGGGTTGGTGCGCGTTGTATGGGTGTGTGTTACATTACATTCACTACTAGGATTGAGAAAAACATCACGGGGTGGTGCGCGTTGTATGGGTGTGTGTTACATTACATTCACTACTAGGAGTGAGAAAAACATCACGGGGTGGTGCGCGTTGTATGGGTGTGTGTTACATTACATTCACTACTAGGAGTGAGAAAAACATCACGGGGTGGTGCGCGTTGTATGGGTGTGTGTTACATTACATTCACTACTAGGAGTGAGAAAAACATCACGGGGTGGTGCGCGTTGTATGGGTGTGTGTTACATTACATTCACTAGTAGGAGTGAGAAAAACATCACGGGGTGGTGCGCATTGTATGGGTGTGTGTTACATTACATTCACTAGTAGGAGTGAGATAAACATCACGGGGTGGCGCGCGTTTTATGGGTGTGTGTTACATTACATTCACTACTAGGAGTGAGAAAAACATCACGGGGTGTTGCGCATTGTATGGGTGTGTGTTGCATTACATTCACTACTAGGAGTGAGAAAAACATCACGGGGTGGTGCGCATTGTATGGGTGTGTGTTACATTACATTCACTACTAGGAGTGAGAAAAACATCACGGGGTGGTGCGCATTGTATGGGTGTGTGTTACATTACATTCACTACTAGGAGTGAGAAAAACATCACGGGGTGGTGCGCATTGTATGTGTGTGTGTTACATTACATTCACTAGTAGGATTGAGAAAAACATCACGGGGTGGTGCGCGTTGTATGGGTGTGTGTTACATTACATTCACTAGTAGGAGTGAGAAAAACATCACGGGGTGGTGCGCATTGTATGGGTGTGTGTTACATTACATTCACTAGCAGGAGTGAGAAAAACATCACGGGGTGGTGCGCATTGTATGGGTGTGTGTTACATTACATTCAGTAGTAGGAGTGAGAAAAACATCACGGGGTGGTGCGCATTGTATGGGTGTGTGTTACATTACATTCAGTAGTAGGAGTGAGAAAAACATCACGGGGTGGTGCGCGTCGTATGGGTGTGTGTTACATTACATTCACTAGTAGGAGTGAGAAAAACATCACGGGGTGGTGCGCGTTGTATGGGTGTGTGTTACATTACATTCACTACTAGGAGTGAGAAAAACATCACGGGGTGGTGCGCGTTGTATGGGTGTGTGTTACATTACATTCACTACTAGGAGTGAGAAAAACATCACGGGGTGGTGCGCGTTGTATGGGTGTGTGTTACATTACATTCACTAGTAGGAGTGAGAAAAACATCACGGGTTGGTGCGCGTTGTATGGGTGTGTGTGACATTACATTCACTAGTAGGAGTGAGAAAAACATCACGGGGTGGCTCGCGTTGTATGGGTGTGTGTTACATTACATTCACTAGTAGGAGTGAGAAAAACATCACGGGGTGGTGCGCATTGTATGGGTGTGTGTTACATTAGATTCACTAGTAGGAGTGAGAAAAACATCACGGGGTGGCGCGCCTTGTATGTGTGTGTGTTACATTAGATTCACTAGTAGGAGTGAGAAAAACATCACGGGGTGGTGCGCCTTGTATGTGTGTGTGTTACATTAGATTCACTAGTAGGAGTGAGAAAAACATCACGGGGTGCTGCGCGTTGTATGGGTGTGTGTTACATTAGATTCACTAGTAGGAGTGAGAAAAACATCACGGGGTGGTGCGCGTTGTATGGGTGTGTGTTACATTACATTCACTAGTAGGATTGAGAAAAACATCACGGGGTGGTGCGCGTTGTATGGGTGTGTGTTACATTACATTCACTAGTAGGAGTGAGAAAAACATCACGGGGTGGTGCGCGTTGTATGGGTGTGTGTTACATTACATTCACTAGTAGGAGTGAGAAAAACATCACGGGGTGGTGCGCGTTGTATGGGTGTGTGTTACATTACATTCACTAGTAGGAGTGAGAAAAACATCACGGGGTGGTGCGCGTTGTATGGGTGTGTGTTACATTACATTCACTAGTAGGTGTGAGAAAAACATCACGGGGTGGTGCGCGTTGTATGGGTGTGTGTTACATTACATTCACGACTAGGAGTGAGAAAAACATCACGGGGTGGTGCGCGTTGTATGGGTGTGTGTTACATTACATTCACGACTAGGAGTGAGAAAAACATCACGGGGTGGTGCGCGTTGTATGGGTGTGTGTTACATTACATTCACGACTAGGAGTGAGAAAAACATCACGGGGTGGTGCGCGTTGTATGGGTGTGTGTTACATTACATTCACGACTAGGAGTGAGAAAAACATCACGGGGTGGTGCGCGTTGTATGGGTGTGTGTTACATTACATTCACTAGTAGGAGTGAGAAAAACATCACGGGGTGGTGCGCATTGTATGGGTGTGTGTTACATTACATTCACTACTAGGAGTGAGAAAAACATCACGGGGTGGTGCGCATTGTATGGGTGTGTGTTACATTACATTCACTACTAGAAGTGAGAAAAACATCACGGGGTGGTGCGCGTTGTATGGGTGTGTGTTACATTACATTCACTACTAGGAGTGAGAAAAACATCACGGGGTGGTGCGCGTTGTATGGGTGTGTGTTACATTACATTCACTACTAGGAGTGAGAAAAACATCACGGGGTGGTGCGCGTTGTATGTGTGTGTGTTACATTAGATTCACTAGTAGGATTGAGAAAAACATCACGGGGTGGTGCGCGTTGTATGGGTGTGTGTTACATTACATTCACTAGTAGGAGTGAGAAAAACATCACGGGGTGGTGCGCGTTGTATGGGTGTGTGTTACATTACATTCACTAGTAGGAGTGAGATAAACATCACGGGGTGGTGCGCGTTGTATGGCTGTGTGTTACATTACATTCACTAGTAGGAGTGAGAAAAACATCACGGGGTGGTGCGCGTTGTATGGGTGTGTGTTACATTACATTCACTACTAGGACTGAGAAAAACATCACGGGGTGGTGCGCGTTGTATGGGTGTGTGTTACATGACATTCACTAGTAGGAGTGAGAAAAACATCACGGGTTGGTGCGCGTTGTATGGGTGTGTGTTACATGACATTCACTAGTAGGAGTGAGAAAAACATCACGGGGTGGCGCGCGTTGTATGGGTGTGTGTTACATTACATTCACTAGTAGGAGTGAGAAAAACATCACGGGGTGGCGCGCGTTGTATGGGTGTGTGTTACATTACATTCACTAGTAGGAGTGAGAAAAACATCACGGGGTGGCGCGCGTTGTATGGGTGTGTGTTACATTACATTCACTAGTAGGAGTGAGAAAAACATCACGGGGTGGCGCGCGTTGTATGGGTGTGTGTTACATTAGATTCACTAGTAGGAGTGAGAAAAACATCACGGGGTGGCGCGCGTTGTATGTGTGTGTGTTACATTAGATTCACTAGTAGGAGTGAGAAAAACATCACGGGGTGGCGCGCGTTGTATGTGTGTGTGTTACATTAGATTCACTAGTAGGAGTGAGAAAAACATCACGGGGTGGTGCGCGTTGTATGGGTGTGTGTTACATTAGATTCACTAGTAGGATTGAGAAAAACATCACGGGGTGGTGCGCGTTGTATGGGTGTGTGTTACATTACATTCACTAGTAGGAGTGAGAAAAACATCACGGGGTGGTGCGCGTTGTATGGGTGTGTGTTACATTACATTCACTAGTAGGAGTGAGAAAAACATCACGGGGTGGTGCGCGTTGTATGGGTGTGTGTTACATTACATTCACTAGTAGGAGTGAGAAAAACATCACGGGGTGGTGCGCGTTGTATGGGTGTGTGTTACATTACATTCACTAGTAGGAGTGAGAAAAACATCACGGGGTGGTGCGCGTTGTATGGGTGTGTGTTACATTACATTCACTAGTAGGTGTGAGAAAAACATCACGGGGTGGTGCGCGTTGTATGGGTGTGTGTTACATTACATTCACGACTAGGAGTGAGAAAAACATCACGGGGTGGTGCGCGTTGTATGGGTGTGTGTTACATTACATTCACGACTAGGAGTGAGAAAAACATCACGGGGTGGTGCGCGTTGTATGGGTGTGTGTTACATTACATTCACGACTAGGAGTGAGAAAAACATCACGGGGTGGTGCGCGTTGTATGGGTGTGTGTTACATTACATTCACGACTAGGAGTGAGAAAAACATCACGGGGTGGTGCGCGTTGTATGGGTGTGTGTTACATTACATTCACTAGTAGGAGTGAGAAAAACATCACGGGGTGGTGCGCATTGTATGGGTGTGTGTTACATTACATTCACTACTAGGAGTGAGAAAAACATCACGGGGTGGTGCGCATTGTATGGGTGTGTGTTACATTACATTCACTACTAGGAGTGAGAAAAACATCACGGGGTGGTGCGCGTTGTATGGGTGTGTGTTACATTACATTCACTACTAGGAGTGAGAAAAACATCACGGGGTGGTGCGCGTTGTATGGGTGTGTGTTACATTACATTCACTACTAGGAGTGAGAAAAACATCACGGGGTGGTGCGCGTTGTATGTGTGTGTGTTACATTAGATTCACTAGTAGGATTGAGAAAAACATCACGGGGTGGTGCGCGTTGTATGGGTGTGTGTTACATTACATTCACTAGTAGGAGTGAGAAAAACATCACGGGGTGGTGCGCGTTGTATGGGTGTGTGTTACATTACATTCACTAGTAGGAGTGAGATAAACATCACGGGGTGGTGCGCGTTGTATGGCTGTGTGTTACATTACATTCACTAGTAGGAGTGAGAAAAACATCACGGGGTGGTGCGCGTTGTATGGGTGTGTGTTACATTACATTCACTACTAGGACTGAGAAAAACATCACGGGGTGGTGCGCGTTGTATGGGTGTGTGTTACATGACATTCACTAGTAGGAGTGAGAAAAACATCACGGGTTGGTGCGCGTTGTATGGGTGTGTGTTACATGACATTCACTAGTAGGAGTGAGAAAAACATCACGGGGTGGCGCGCGTTGTATGGGTGTGTGTTACATTACATTCACTAGTAGGAGTGAGAAAAACATCACGGGGTGGCGCGCGTTGTATGGGTGTGTGTTACATTACATTCACTAGTAGGAGTGAGAAAAACATCACGGGGTGGCGCGCGTTGTATGGGTGTGTGTTACATTACATTCACTAGTAGGAGTGAGAAAAACATCACGGGGTGGCGCGCGTTGTATGGGTGTGTGTTACATTAGATTCACTAGTAGGAGTGAGAAAAACATCACGGGGTGGCGCGCGTTGTATGTGTGTGTGTTACATTAGATTCACTAGTAGGAGTGAGAAAAACATCACGGGGTGGCGCGCGTTGTATGTGTGTGTGTTACATTAGATTCACTAGTAGGAGTGAGAAAAACATCACGGGGTGGTGCGCGTTGTATGGGTGTGTGTTACATTACATTCTCTAGTAGGATTGAGAAAAACATCACGGGGTGGTGCGCGTTGTATGGGTGTGTGTTACATTACATTCACTAGTAGGAGTGAGAAAAACATCACGGGGTGGTGCGCGTTGTATGGGTGTGTGTTACATTACATTCACTAGTAGGAGTGAGAAAAACATCACGGGGTGGTGCGCGTTGTATGGGTGTGTGTTACATTACATTCACTAGTAGGAGTGAGAAAAACATCACGGGGTGGTGCGCGTTGTATGGGTGTGTGTTACATTACATTCACTAGTAGGAGTGAGAAAAACATCACGGGGTGGTGCGCGTTGTATGGGTGTGTGTTACATTACATTCACTAGTAGGAGTGAGAAAAACATCACGGGGTGGTGCGCGTTGTATGGGTGTGTGTTACATTACATTCACGACTAGGAGTGAGAAAAACATCACGGGGTGGTGCGCGTTGTATGGGTGTGTGTTACATTACATTCACTACTAGGAGTGAGAAAAACATCACGGGGTGGTGCGCGTTGTATGGGTGTGTGTTACATTACATTCACTAGTAGGAGTGAGAAAAACATCACGGGGTTGTGCGCGTTGTATGGGTGTGTGTTACATTACATTCACTACTAGGAGTGAGAAAAACATCACGGGGTGTTGCGCGTTATATGGGTGTGTGTTACATTACATTCACTACTAGGAGTGAGAAAAACATCACGGGGTGGTGCGCATTGTATGGGTGTGTGTTACATTACATTCACTACTAGGAGTGAGAAAAACATCACGGGGTGGTGCGCAATGTATGGGTGTGTGTTACATTACATTCACTACTAGGAGTGAGAAAAACATCACGGGGTGGTGCGCGTTGTATGTGTGTGTGTTACATTAGATTCACTAGTAGGATTGAGAAAAACATCACGGGGTGGTGCGCGTTGTATGGGTGTGTGTTACATTACATTCACTAGCAGGAGTGAGAAAAACATCACGGGGTGGTGCGCGTTGTATGGGTGTGTGTTACATTACATTCACTAGCAGGAGTGAGAAAAACATCACGGGGTGGTGCGCATTGTATGGGTGTGTGTTACATTACATTCACTAGCAGGAGTGAGAAAAACATCACGGGGTGGTGCGCATTGTATGGGTGTGTGTTACATTACATTCACTAGCAGGAGTGAGAAAAACATCACGGGGTGGTGCGCATTGTATGGGTGTGTGTTACATTACATTCACTAGCAGGAGTGAGAAAAACATCACGGGGTGGTGCGCATTGTATGGGTGTGTGTTACATTACATTCACTAGTAGGAGTGAGAAAAACATCACGGGGTGG
The DNA here is from genome assembly GCF_034190915.1 of Cavia porcellus. NCBI lineage: Eukaryota > Metazoa > Chordata > Mammalia > Rodentia > Caviidae > Cavia > Cavia porcellus. The sequence continues at coordinate 16,194 of NW_026947872.1, read as the reverse complement.
TGCGCATTGTATGGGTGTGTGTTACATTACATTCACTAGTAGGAGTGAGAAAAACATCACGGGGTGGTGCGCATTGTATGGGTGTGTGTTACATTACATTCACTAGTAGGAGTGAGAAAAACATCACGGGGTGGTGCGCATTGTATGGGTGTGTGTTACATTACATTCACTAGTAGGAGTGAGAAAAACATCACGGGGTGGTGCGCATTGTATGGGTGTGTGTTACATTAGATTCACTAGTAGGAGTGAGAAAAACATCACGGGGTGGTGCGCATTGTATGGGTGTGTGTTACATTAGATTCACTAGTAGGAGTGAGAAAAACATCACGGGGTGGTGCGCATTGTATGGGTGTGTGTTACATTGCATTCACTAGTAGGAGTGAGAAAAACATCACGGGGTGGTGCGCATTGTATGGGTGTGTGTTACATTGCATTCACTAGTAGGAGTGAGAAAAACATCACGGGGTGGTGCGCATTGTATGGGTGTGTGTTACATTGCATTCACTAGTAGGAGTGAGAAAAACATCACGGGGTGGTGCGCATTGTATGGGTGTGTGTTACATTGCATTCACTAGTAGGAGTGAGAAAAACATCACGGGGTGGTGCGCATTGTATGGGTGTGTGTTACATTGCATTCACTAGTAGGAGTGAGAAAAACATCACGGGGTGGTGCGCATTGTATGGGTGTGTGTTACATTGCATTCACTAGTAGGAGTGAGAAAAACATCACGGGGTGGTGCGCATTGTATGGGTGTGTGTTACATTGCATTCACTAGTAGGAGTGAGAAAAACATCACGGGGTGGTGCGCATTGTATGGGTGTGTGTTACATTACATTCACTAGTAGGAGTGAGAAAAACATCACGGGGTGGTGCGCATTGTATGGGTGTGTGTTACATTAGATTCACTAGTAGGAGTGAGAAAAACATCACGGGGTGGTGCGCATTGTATGGGTGTGTGTTACATTAGATTCACTAGTAGGAGTGAGAAAAACATCACGGGGTGGTGCGCATTGTATGGGTGTGTGTTACATTAGATTCACTAGTAGGAGTGAGAAAAACATCACGGGGTGGTGCGCATTGTATGGGTGTGTGTTACATTACATTCACTAGTAGGAGTGAGAAAAACATCACGGGGTGGTGCGCATTGTATGGGTGTGTGTTACATTACATTCACTAGTAGGAGTGAGAAAAACATCACGGGGTGGTGCGCATTGTATGGGTGTGTGTTACATTACATTCACTAGTAGGAGTGAGAAAAACATCACGGGGTGGTGCGCATTGTATGGGTGTGTGTTACATTAGATTCACTAGTAGGAGTGAGAAAAACATCACGGGGTGGTGCGCATTGTATGGGTGTGTGTTACATTAGATTCACTAGTAGGAGTGAGAAAAACCATCACGGGGTGGTGCGCATTGTATGGGTGTGTGTTACATTGCATTCACTAGTAGGAGTGAGAAAAACATCACGGGGTGGTGCGCATTGTATGGGTGTGTGTTACATTGCATTCACTAGTAGGAGTGAGAAAAACATCACGGGGTGGTGCGCATTGTATGGGTGTGTGTTACATTACATTCACTAGTAGGAGTGAGAAAAACATCACGGGGTGGTGCGCATTGTATGGGTGTGTGTTACATTAGATTCACTAGTAGGAGTGAGAAAAACATCACGGGGTGGTGCGCATTGTATGGGTGTGTGTTACATTAGATTCACTAGTAGGAGTGAGAAAAACATCACGGGTTTTGCGCATTGTATGGGTGTGTGTTACATTAGATTCACTAGTAGGAGTGAGAAAAACATCACGGGGTGGTGCGCATTGTATGGGTGTGTGTTACATTAGATTCACTAGTAGGAGTGAGAAAAACATCACGGGGTGGTGCGCATTGTATGGGTGTGTGTTACATTAGATTCACTAGTAGGAGTGAGAAAAACATCACGGGGTGGTGCGCATTGTATGGGTGTGTGTTACATTACATTCACTAGTAGGAGTGAGAAAAACATCACGGGGTGGTGCGCATTGTATGGGTGTGTGTTACATTACATTCACTAGTAGGAGTGAGAAAAACATCACGGGGTGGTGCGCATTGTATGGGTGTGTGTTACATTACATTCACTAGTAGGAGTGAGAAAAACATCACGGGGTGGTGCGCATTGTATGGGTGTGTGTTACATTACATTCACTAGTAGGAGTGAGAAAAACATCACGGGGTGGTGCGCATTGTATGGGTGTGTGTTACATTAGATTCACTAGTAGGAGTGAGAAAAACATCACGGGGTGGTGCGCATTGTATGGTTGTGTGTTACATTACATTCACTAGTAGGAGTGAGAAAAACATCACGGGGTGGTGCGCATTGTATGGGTGTGTGTTACATTACATTCACTAGCAGGAGTGAGAAAAACATCACGGGGTGGTGCGCATTGTATGGGTGTGTGTTACATTACATTCACTAGCAGGAGTGAGAAAAACATCACGGGGTGGTGCGCATTGTATGGGTGTGTGTTACATTACCGGGGTGGTTCATTGTATGGGTGTGTGTTACATTACATTCACTAGCAGGAGTGAGAAAAACATCACGGGGTGGTGCGCATTGTATGGGTGTGTGTTACATTACATTCACTAGCAGGAGTGAGAAAACATCACGGGGTGGTGAGTTACATTACATTCACTAGCAGGAGTGAGAAAAACATCACGGGGTGGTGCGCATTGTATGGGGGTGTGTTACATTACATTCACTAGCAGGAGTGAGAAAAACATCACGGGGTGGTGCGCATTGTATGGGGGTGTGTTACATTACATTCACTAGCAGGAGTGAGAAAAACATCACGGGGTGGTGCGCATTGTATGGGGGTGTGTTACATTACATTCACTAGTAGGAGTGAGAAAAACATCACGGGGTGGTGCGCATTGTATGGGGGTGTGTTACATTACATTCACTAGTAGGAGTGAGAAAAACATCACGGGTGGTGCGCATTGTATGGGGGTGTGTTACATTACATTCACTAGTAGGAGTGAGAAAAACATCACGGGGTGGTGCGCATTGTATGGGGGTGTGTTACATTACATTCACTAGTAGGAGTGAGAAAAACATCACGGGGTGGTGCGCATTGTATGGGGGTGTGTTACATTACATTCACTAGTAGGAGTGAGAATAACATCACGGGGTGGTGCGCATTGTATGGGGGTGTGTTACATTACATTCACTAGTAGGAGTGAGAAAAACATCACGGGGTGGTGCGCATTGTATGGGGGTGTGTTACATTACATTCACTAGTAGGAGTGAGAAAAACATCACGGGGTGGCGCGCGTTGTATGGGTGTGTGTTACATTACATTCACTAGTAGGAGTGAGAAAAACATCACGGGGTGGCGCGCGTTGTATGGGTGTGTGTTACATTACATTCACTAGTAGGAGTGAGAAAAACATCACGGGTGGCGCGCGTTGTATGGGTGTGTGTTACATTACATTCACTAGTAGGAGTGAGAAAAACATCACGGGGTGGCGCGCGTTGTATGGGTGTGTGTTACATTACATTCACTAGTAGGAGTGAGAAAAACATCACGGGGTGGCGCGCGTTGTATGGGTGTGTGTTACATTACATTCACTAGTAGGAGTGAGAAAAACATCACGGGGTGGCGCGCGTTGTATGGGTGTGTGTTACATTACATTCACTAGTAGGAGTGAGAAAAACATCACGGGGTGGCGCGCGTTGTATGGGTGTGTGTTACATTACATTCACTAGTAGGAGTGAGAAAAACATCACGGGGTGGCGCGCGTTGTATGGGTGTGTGTTACATTACATTCACTAGTAGGAGTGAGAAAAACATCACGGGGTGGCGCGCGTTGTATGGGTGTGTGTTACATTACATTCACTAGTAGGAGTGAGAAAAACATCACGGGGTGGCGCGCGTTGTATGGGTGTGTGTTACATTACATTCACTAGTAGGAGTGAGAAAAACATCACGGGGTGGCGCGCGTTGTATGGGTGTGTGTTACATTACATTCACTAGTAGGAGTGAGAAAAACATCACGGGGTGGCGCGCGTTGTATGGGTGTGTGTTACATTACATTCACTAGTAGGAGTGAGAAAAACATCACGGGGTGGTGCGCGTTGTATGGGTGTGTGTTACATTACATTCACTAGTAGGAGTGAGAAAAACATCACGGGGTGGTGCGCGTTGTATGGGTGTGTGTTACATTAGATTCACTAGTAGGAGTGAGAAAAACATCACGGGGTGGTGCGCACTGTATGGGTGTGTGTTACATTAGATTCACTAGTAGGAGTGAGAAAAACATCACGGGGTGGTGCGCACTGTATGGGTGTGTGTTACATTAGATTCACTAGTAGGAGTGAGAAAAACATCACGGGGTGGTGCGCACTGTATGGGTGTGTGTTACATTAGATTCACTAGTAGGAGTGAGAAAAACATCACGGGGTGGTGCGCACTGTATGGGTGTGTGTTACATTAGATTCACTAGTAGGAGTGAGAAAAACATCACGGGGTGGTGCGCACTGTATGGGTGTGTGTTACATTAGATTCACTAGTAGGAGTGAGAAAAACATCACGGGGTGGTGCGCACTGTATGGGTGTGTGTTACATTAGATTCACTAGTAGGAGTGAGAAAAACATCACGGGGTGGTGCGCACTGTATGGGTGTGTGTTACATTAGATTCACTAGTAGGAGTGAGAAAAACATCACGGGGTGGTGCGCACTGTATGGGTGTGTGTTACATTAGATTCACTAGTAGGAGTGAGAAAAACATCACGGGGTGGTGCGCACTGTATGGGTGTGTGTTACATTAGATTCACTAGTAGGAGTGAGAAAAACATCACGGGGTGGTGCGCACTGTATGGGTGTGTGTTACATTAGATTCACTAGTAGGAGTGAGAAAAACATCACGGGGTGGTGCGCACTGTATGGGTGTGTGTTACATTAGATTCACTAGTAGGAGTGAGAAAAACATCACGGGGTGGTGCGCACTGTATGGGTGTGTGTTACATTAGATTCACTAGTAGGAGTGAGAAAAACATCACGGGGTGGTGCGCACTGTATGGGTGTGTGTTACGTTAGATTCACTAGTAGGAGTGAGAAAAACATCACGGGGTGGTGCGCACTGTATGGGTGTGTGTTACGTTAGATTCACTAGTAGGAGTGAGAAAAACATCACGGGGTGGTGCGCACTGTATGGGTGTGTGTTACATTAGATTCACTAGTAGGAGTGAGAAAAACATCACGGGGTGGTGCGCACTGTATGGGTGTGTGTTACATTAGATTCACTAGTAGGAGTGAGAAAAACATCACGGGGTGGTGCGCATTGTATGGGTGTGTGTTACATTAGATTCACTAGTAGGAGTGAGAAAAACATCACGGGGTGGTGCGCATTGTATGGGTGTGTGTTACATTAGATTCACTAGTAGGAGTGAGAAAAACATCACGGGGTGGTGCGCATTGTATGGGTGTGTGTTACATTAGATTCACTAGTAGGAGTGAGAAAAACATCACGGGGTGGTGCGCATTGTATGGGTGTGTGTTACATTAGATTCACTAGTAGGAGTGAGAAAAACATCACGGGGTGGTGCGCATTGTATGGGTGTGTGTTACATTGCATTCACTAGTAGGAGTGAGAAAAACATCACGGGGTGGTGCGCATTGTATGGGTGTGTGTTACATTGCATTCACTAGTAGGAGTGAGAAAAACATCACGGGGTGGTGCGCATTGTATGGGTGTGTGTTACATTGCATTCACTAGTAGGAGTGAGAAAAACATCACGGGGTGGTGCGCATTGTATGGGTGTGTGTTACATTGCATTCACTAGTAGGAGTGAGAAAAACATCACGGGGTGGTGCGCATTGTATGGGTGTGTGTTACATTGCATTCACTAGTAGGAGTGAGAAAAACATCACGGGGTGGTGCGCATTGTATGGGTGTGTGTTACATTGCATTCACTAGTAGGAGTGAGAAAAACATCACGGGGTGGTGCGCATTGTATGGGTGTGTGTTACATTGCATTCACTAGTAGGAGTGAGAAAAACATCACGGGGTGGTGCGCATTGTATGGGTGTGTGTTACATTGCATTCACTAGTAGGAGTGAGAAAAACATCACGGGGTGGTGCGCATTGTATGGGTGTGTGTTACATTGCATTCACTAGTAGGAGTGAGAAAAACATCACGGGGTGGTGCGCATTGTATGGGTGTGTGTTACATTACATTCACTAGTAGGAGTGAGAAAAACATCACGGGGTGGTGCGCATTGTATGGGTGTGTGTTACATTAGCATTCACTAGTAGGAGTGAGAAAAACATCACGGGGTGGTGCGCATTGTATGGGTGTGTGTTACATTACATTCACTAGTAGGAGTGAGAAAAACATCACGGGGTGGTGCGCATTGTATGGGTGTGTGTTACATTAGATTCACTAGTAGGAGTGAGAAAAACATCACGGGGTGGTGCGCATTGTATGGGTGTGTGTTACATTACATTCACTAGTAGGAGTGAGAAAAACATCACGGGGTGGTGCGCATTGTATGGGTGTGTGTTACATTACATTCACTAGTAGGAGTGAGAAAAACATCACGGGGTGGTGCGCATTGTATGGGTGTGTGTTACATTAGATTCACTAGTAGGAGTGAGAAAAACATCACGGGGTGGTGCGCATTGTATGGGTGTGTGTTACATTAGATTCACTAGCAGGAGTGAGAAAAACATCACGGGGTGGTGCGCATTGTATGGGTGTGTGTTACATTAGATTCACTAGCAGGAGTGAGAAAAACATCACGGGGTGGTGCGCACTGTATGGGTGTGTGTTACATTAGATTCACTAGCAGGAGTGAGAAAAACATCACGGGGTGGTGCGCACTGTATGGGTGTGTGTTACATTAGATTCACTAGCAGGAGTGAGAAAAACATCACGGGGTGGTGCGCACTGTATGGGTGTGTGTTACATTAGATACACTAGTAGGAGTGAGAAAAACATCACGGGGTGGTGCGCACTGTATGGGTGTGTGTTACATTAGATTCACTAGTAGGAGTGAGAAAAACATCACGGGGTGGTGCGCATTGTATGGGTGTGTGTTACATTAGATACACTAGTAGGAGTGAGAAAAACATCACGGGGTGGTGCGCATTGTATGGGTGTGTGTTACATTAGATTCACTAGTAGGAGTGAGAAAAACATCACGGGGTGGTGCGCATTGTATGGGTGTGTGTTACATTACATTCACTAGCAGGAGTGAGAAAAACATCACGGGGTGGTGCGCATTGTATGGGTGTGTGTTACATTACATTCACTAGCAGGAGTGAGAAAAACATCACGGGGTGGTGCGCATTGTATGGGTGTGTGTACATTACATTCACTAGCAGGAGTGAGAAAAACATCACGGGGTGGTGCGCATTGTATGGGTGTGTGTTACATTACATTCACTAGCAGGAGTGAGAAAAACATCACGGGGTGGTGCGCATTGTATGGGTGTGTGTTACATTACATTCACTAGCAGGAGTGAGAAAAACATCACGGGGTGGTGCGCATTGTATGGGTGTGTGTTACATTACATTCACTAGCAGGAGTGAGAAAAACATCACGGGGTGGTGCGCATTGTATGGGTGTGTGTTACATTACATTCACTAGCAGGAGTGAGAAAAACATCACGGGGTGGTGCGCATTGTATGGGTGTGTGTTACATTACATTCACTAGCAGGAGTGAGAAAAACATCACGGGGTGGTGCGCATTGTATGGGTGTGTGTTACATTACATTCACTAGCAGGAGTGAGAAAAACATCACGGGGTGGTGCGCATTGTATGGGGGTGTGTTACATTACATTCACTAGCAGGAGTGAGAAAAACATCACGGGGTGGTGCGCATTGTATGGGGGTGTGTTACATTACATTCACTAGCAGGAGTGAGAAAAACATCACGGGGTGGTGCCCATTGTATGGGGGTGTGTTACATTACATTCACTAGCAGGAGTGAGAAAAACATCACGGGGTGGTGCGCATTGTATGGGGGTGTGTTACATTACATTCACTAGCAGGAGTGAGAAAAACATCACGGGGTGGTGCGCATTGTATGGGGGTGTGTTACATTACATTCACTAGTAGGAGTGAGAAAAACATCACGGGGTGGTGCGCATTGTATGGGGGTGTGTTACATTACATTCACTAGTAGGAGTGAGAAAAACATCACGGGGTGGTGCGCATTGTATGGGGGTGTGTTACATTACATTCACTAGTAGGAGTGAGAAAAACATCACGGGGTGGTGCGCATTGTATGGGGGTGTGTTACATTACATTCACTAGTAGGAGTGAGAAAAACATCACGGGGTGGTGCGCATTGTATGGGGGTGTGTTACATTACATTCACTAGTAGGAGTGAGAAAAACATCACGGGGTGGTGCGCATTGTATGGGGGTGTGTTACATTACATTCACTAGTAGGAGTGAGAAAAACATCACGGGGTGGTGCGCATTGTATGGGGGTGTGTTACATTACATTCACTAGTAGGAGTGAGAAAAACATCACGGGGTGGTGCGCATTGTATGGGGGTGTGTTACATTACATTCACTAGTAGGAGTGAGAAAAACATCACGGGGTGGTGCGCATTGTATGGGGGTGTGTTACATTACATTCACTAGTAGGAGTGAGAAAAACATCACGGGGTGGTGCGCATTGTATGGGGGTGTGTTACATTACATTCACTAGTAGGAGTGAGAAAAACATCACGGGGTGGTGCGCATTGTATGGGGGTGTGTTACATTACATTCACTAGTAGGAGTGAGAAAAACATCACGGGGTGGTGCGCATTGTATGGGGGTGTGTTACATTACATTCACTAGTAGGAGTGAGAAAAACATCACGGGGTGGTGCGCATTGTATGGGTGTGTGTTACATTACATTCACTAGTAGGAGTGAGAAAAACATCACGGGGTGGTGCGCATTGTATGGGTGTGTGTTACATTACATTCACTAGTAGGAGTGAGAAAAACATCACGGGGTGGTGCGCATTGTATGGGTGTGTGTTACATTAGATTCACTAGTAGGAGTGAGAAAAACATCACGGGGTGGTGCGCATTGTATGGGTGTGTGTTACATTAGATTCACTAGTAGGAGTGAGAAAAACATCACGGGGTGGTGCGCATTGTATGGGTGTGTGTTACATTACATTCACTAGTAGGAGTGAGAAAAACATCACGGGGTGGTGCGCATTGTATGGGTGTGTGTTACATTACATTCACTAGTAGGAGTGAGAAAAACATCACGGGGTGGTGCGCATTGTATGGGTGTGTGTTACATTAGATTCACTAGTAGGAGTGAGAAAAACATCACGGGGTGGTGCGCATTGTATGGGTGTGTGTTACATTAGATTCACTAGTAGGAGTGAGAAAAACATCACGGGGTGGTGCGCATTGTATGGGTGTGTGTTACATTAGATTCACTAGTAGGAGTGAGAAAAACATCACGGGGTGGTGCGCATTGTATGGGTGTGTGTTACATTACATTCACTAGTAGGAGTGAGAAAAACATCACGGGGTGGTGCGCATTGTATGGGTGTGTGTTACATTACATTCACTAGTAGGAGTGAGAAAAACATCACGGGGTGGTGCGCATTGTATGGGTGTGTGTTACATTACATTCACTAGTAGGAGTGAGAAAAACATCACGGGGTGGTGCGCATTGTATGGGTGTGTGTTACATTAGATTCACTAGTAGGAGTGAGAAAAACATCACGGGGTGGTGCGCATTGTATGGGTGTGTGTTACATTACATTCACTAGTAGGAGTGAGAAAAACATCACGGGGTGGTGCGCATTGTATGGGTGTGTGTTACATTAGATTCACTAGTAGGAGTGAGAAAAACATCACGGGGTGGTGCGCATTGTATGGGTGTGTGTTACATTACATTCACTAGTAGGAGTGAGAAAAACATCACGGGGTGGTGCGCATTGTATGGGTGTGTGTTACATTAGATTCACTAGTAGGAGTGAGAAAAACATCACGGGGTGGTGCGCATTGTATGGGTGTGTGTTACATTAGATTCACTAGTAGGAGTGAGAAAAACATCACGGGGTGGTGCGCACTGTATGGGTGTGTGTTACATTAGATTCACTAGTAGGAGTGAGAAAAACATCACGGGGTGGTGCGCACTGTATGGGTGTGTGTTACATTAGATTCACTAGTAGGAGTGAGAAAAACATCACGGGGTGGTGCGCATTGTATGGGTGTGTGTTACATTAGATTCACTAGTAGGAGTGAGAAAAACATCACGGGGTGGTGCGCATTGTATGGGTGTGTGTTACATTAGATTCACTAGTAGGAGTGAGAAAAACATCACGGGGTGGTGCGCATTGTATGGGTGTGTGTTACATTAGATTCACTAGTAGGAGTGAGAAAAACATCACGGGGTGGTGCGCATTGTATGGGTGTGTGTTACATTACATTCACTAGTAGGAGTGAGAAAAACATCACGGGGTGGTGCGCATTGTATGGGTGTGTGTTACATTACATTCACTAGTAGGAGTGAGAAAAACATCACGGGGTGGTGCGCATTGTATGGGTGTGTGTTACATTACATTCACTAGTAGGAGTGAGAAAAACATCACGGGGTGGTGCGCATTGTATGGGTGTGTGTTACATTACATTCACTAGTAGGAGTGAGAAAAACATCACGGGGTGGTGCGCATTGTATGGGTGTGTGTTACATTACATTCACTAGTAGGAGTGAGAAAAACATCACGGGGTGGTGCGCATTGTATGGGTGTGTGTTACATTACATTCACTAGTAGGAGTGAGAAAAACATCACGGGGTGGTGCGCATTGTATGGGTGTGTGTTACATTACATTCACTAGTAGGAGTGAGAAAAACATCACGGGGTGGTGCGCATTGTATGGGTGTGTGTTACATTACATTCACTAGTAGGAGTGAGAAAAACATCACGGGGTGGTGCGCATTGTATGGGTGTGTGTTACATTACATTCACTAGTAGGAGTGAGAAAAACATCACGGGGTGGTGCGCATTGTATGGGTGTGTGTTACATTAGATTCACTAGTAGGAGTGAGAAAAACATCACGGGGTGGTGCGCATTGTATGGGTGTGTGTTACATTAGATTCACTAGTAGGAGTGAGAAAAACATCACGGGGTGGTGCGCATTGTATGGGTGTGTGTTACATTAGATTCACTAGTAGGAGTGAGAAAAACATCACGGGGTGGTGCGCATTGTATGGGTGTGTGTTACATTACATTCACTAGTAGGAGTGAGAAAAACATCACGGGGTGGTGCGCATTGTATGGGTGTGTGTTACATTACATTCACTAGTAGGAGTGAGAAAAACATCACGGGGTGGTGCGCATTGTATGGGTGTGTGTTACATTACATTCACTAGTAGGAGTGAGAAAAACATCACGGGGTGGTGCGCATTGTATGGGTGTGTGTTACATTACATTCACTAGTAGGAGTGAGAAAAACATCACGGGGTGGTGCGCATTGTATGGGTGTGTGTTACATTACATTCACTAGTAGGAGTGAGAAAAACATCACGGGGTGGTGCGCATTGTATGGGTGTGTGTTACATTACATTCACTAGTAGGAGTGAGAAAAACATCACGGGGTGGTGCGCATTGTATGGGTGTGTGTTACATTACATTCACTAGTAGGAGTGAGAAAAACATCACGGGGTGGTGCGCATTGTATGGGTGTGTGTTACATTAGATTCACTAGTAGGAGTGAGAAAAACATCACGGGGTGGTGCGCATTGTATGGGTGTGTGTTACATTACATTCACTAGTAGGAGTGAGAAAAACATCACGGGGTGGTGCGCATTGTATGGGTGTGTGTTACATTACATTCACTAGTAGGAGTGAGAAAAACATCACGGGGTGGTGCGCATTGTATGGGTGTGTGTTACATTAGATTCACTAGTAGGAGTGAGAAAAACATCACGGGGTGGTGCGCATTGTATGGGTGTGTGTTACATTACATTCACTAGTAGGAGTGAGAAAAACATCACGGGTGGTGCGCATTGTATGGGTGTGTGTTACATTAGATTCACTAGTAGGAGTGAGAAAAACATCACGGGGTGGTGCGCATTGTATGGGTGTGTGTTACATTAGATTCACTAGTAGGAGTGAGAAAAACATCACGGGGTGGTGCGCATTGTATGGGTGTGTGTTACATTAGATTCACTAGTAGGAGTGAGAAAAACATCACGGGGTGGTGCGCATTGTATGGGTGTGTGTTACATTAGATTCACTAGTAGGAGTGAGAAAAACATCACGGGGTGGTGCGCATTGTATGGGTGTGTGTTACATTAGATTCACTAGTAGGAGTGAGAAAAACATCACGGGGTGGTGCGCATTGTATGGGTGTGTGTTACATTACATTCACTAGTAGGAGTGAGAAAAACATCACGGGGTGGTGCGCATTGTATGGGTGTGTGTTACATTACATTCACTAGTAGGAGTGAGAAAAACATCACGGGGTGGTGCGCATTGTATGGGTGTGTGTTACATTACATTCACTAGCAGGAGTGAGAAAAACATCACGGGGTGGTGCGCATTGTATGGGTGTGTGTTACATTACATTCACTAGCAGGAGTGAGAAAAACATCACGGGGTGGTGCGCATTGTATGGGTGTGTGTTACATTACATTCACTAGCAGGAGTGAGAAAAACATCACGGGGTGGTGCGCATTGTATGGGTGTGTGTTACATTACATTCACTAGCAGGAGTGAGAAAAACATCACGGGGTGGTGCGCATTGTATGGGTGTGTGTTACATTACATTCACTAGCAGGAGTGAGAAAAACATCACGGGGTGGTGCGCATTGTATGGGGGTGTGTTACATTACATTCACTAGCAGGAGTGAGAAAAACATCACGGGGTGGTGCGCATTGTATGGGGGTGTGTTACATTACATTCACTAGCAGGAGTGAGAAAAACATCACGGGGTGGTGCGCATTGTATGGGGGTGTGTTACATTACATTCACTAGCAGGAGTGAGAAAAACATCACGGGGTGGTGCGCATTGTATGGGGGTGTGTTACATTACATTCACTAGTAGGAGTGAGAAAAACATCACGGGGTGGTGCGCATTGTATGGGGGTGTGTTACATTACATTCACTAGTAGGAGTGAGAAAAACATCACGGGGTGGTGCGCATTGTATGGGGGTGTGTTACATTACATTCACTAGTAGGAGTGAGAAAAACATCACGGGGTGGTGCGCATTGTATGGGGGTGTGTTACATTACATTCACTAGTAGGAGTGAGAAAAACATCACGGGGTGGTGCGCATTGTATGGGGGTGTGTTACATTACATTCACTAGTAGGAGTGAGAAAAACATCACGGGGTGGTGCGCATTGTATGGGGGTGTGTTACATTACATTCACTAGTAGGAGTGAGAAAAACATCACGGGGTGGTGCGCATTGTATGGGGGTGTGTTACATTACATTCACTAGTAGGAGTGAGAAAAACATCACGGGGTGGTGCGCATTGTATGGGGGTGTGTTACATTACATTCACTAGTAGGAGTGAGAAAAACATCACGGGGTGGTGCGCATTGTATGGGGGTGTGTTACATTACATTCACTAGTAGGAGTGAGAAAAACATCACGGGGTGGTGCGCATTGTATGGGTGTGTGTTACATTACATTCACTAGTAGGAGTGAGAAAAACATCACGGGGTGGTGCGCATTGTATGGGTGTGTGTTACATTACATTCACTAGTAGGAGTGAGAAAAACATCACGGGGTGGTGCGCATTGTATGGGTGTGTGTTACATTACATTCACTAGTAGGAGTGAGAAAAACATCACGGGGTGGTGCGCATTGTATGGGTGTGTGTTACATTACATTCACTAGTAGGAGTGAGAAAAACATCACGGGGTGGTGCGCATTGTATGGGTGTGTGTTACATTACATTCACTAGTAGGAGTGAGAAAAACATCACGGGGTGGTGCGCATTGTATGGGTGTGTGTTACATTAGATTCACTAGTAGGAGTGAGAAAAACATCACGGGGTGGTGCGCATTGTATGGGTGTGTGTTACATTACATTCACTAGTAGGAGTGAGAAAAACATCACGGGGTGGTGCGCATTGTATGGGTGTGTGTTACATTACATTCACTAGTAGGAGTGAGAAAAACATCACGGGGTGGTGCGCATTGTATGGGTGTGTGTTACATTACATTCACTAGTAGGAGTGAGAAAAACATCACGGGGTGGTGCGCATTGTATGGGTGTGTGTTACATTAGATTCACTAGTAGGAGTGAGAAAAACATCACGGGGTGGTGCGCATTGTATGGGTGTGTGTTACATTAGATTCACTAGTAGGAGTGAGAAAAACATCACGGGGTGGTGCGCATTGTATGGGTGTGTGTTACATTAGATTCACTAGTAGGAGTGAGAAAAACATCACGGGGTGGTGCGCATTGTATGGGTGTGTGTTACATTACATTCACTAGTAGGAGTGAGAAAAACATCACGGGGTGGTGCGCATTGTATGGGTGTGTGTTACATTACATTCACTAGTAGGAGTGAGAAAAACATCACGGGGTGGTGCGCATTGTATGGGTGTGTGTTACATTACATTCACTAGTAGGAGTGAGAAAAACATCACGGGGTGGTGCGCATTGTATGGGTGTGTGTTACATTAGATTCACTAGTAGGAGTGAGAAAAACATCACGGGGTGGTGCGCATTGTATGGGTGTGTGTTACATTAGATTCACTAGTAGGAGTGAGAAAAACATCACGGGGTGGTGCGCATTGTATGGGTGTGTGTTACATTAGATTCACTAGTAGGAGTGAGAAAAACATCACGGGGTGGTGCGCATTGTATGGGTGTGTGTTACATTAGATTCACTAGTAGGAGTGAGAAAAACATCACGGGGTGGTGCGCATTGTATGGGTGTGTGTTACATTAGATTCACTAGTAGGAGTGAGAAAAACATCACGGGGTGGTGCGCATTGTATGGGTGTGTGTTACATTAGATTCACTAGTAGGAGTGAGAAAAACATCACGGGGTGGTGCGCATTGTATGGGTGTGTGTTACATTACATTCACTAGTAGGAGTGAGAAAAACATCACGGGGTGGTGCGCATTGTATGGGTGTGTGTTACATTAGATTCACTAGTAGGAGTGAGAAAAACATCACGGGGTGGTGCGCATTGTATGGGTGTGTGTTACATTACATTCACTAGTAGGAGTGAGAAAAACATCACGGGGTGGTGCGCATTGTATGGGTGTGTGTTACATTACATTCACTAGTAGGAGTGAGAAAAACATCACGGGGTGGTGCGCATTGTATGGGTGTGTGTTACATTACATTCACTAGTAGGAGTGAGAAAAACATCACGGGGTGGTGCGCATTGTATGGGTGTGTGTTACATTACATTCACTAGTAGGAGTGAGAAAAACATCACGGGGTGGTGCGCATTGTATGGGTGTGTGTTACATTACATTCACTAGTAGGAGTGAGAAAAACATCACGGGGTGGTGCGCATTGTATGGGTGTGTGTTACATTACATTCACTAGGTAGGAGTGAGAAAAACATCACGGGGTGGTGCGCATTGTATGGGTGTGTGTTACATTACATTCACTAGTAGGAGTGAGAAAAACATCACGGGGTGGTGCGCATTGTATGGGTGTGTGTTACATTACATTCACTAGTAGGAGTGAGAAAAACATCACGGGGTGGTGCGCATTGTATGGGTGTGTGTTACATTACATTCACTAGTAGGAGTGAGAAAAACATCACGGGGTGGTGCGCATTGTATGGGTGTGTGTTACATTACATTCACTAGTAGGAGTGAGAAAAACATCACGGGGTGGTGCGCATTGTATGGGTGTGTGTTACATTACATTCACTAGTAGGAGTGAGAAAAACATCACGGGGTGGTGCGCATTGTATGGGTGTGTGTTACATTACATTCACTAGTAGGAGTGAGAAAAACATCACGGGGTGGTGCGCATTGTATGGGTGTGTGTTACATTAGATTCACTAGTAGGAGTGAGAAAAACATCACGGGGTGGTGCGCATTGTATGGGTGTGTGTTACATTAGATTCACTAGTAGGAGTGAGAAAAACATCACGGGGTGGTGCGCATTGTATGGGTGTGTGTTACATTACATTCACTAGTAGGAGTGAGAAAAACATCACGGGGTGGTGCGCATTGTATGGGTGTGTGTTACATTACA
>NW_026947871.1:0-110948 GCF_034190915.1 Cavia porcellus | reverse complement strand
AGGCAAGGAGTGGCAATATAGAATGGAGAAAAGCACAGCGGTGTGGTCAGCATGGGGAGGTCAGGAAACATGCAGTGGCAATGTAGGATAGGTTTCTGAAAAACATCACGGGGTGGTGAGCATTGTAAGGGTTTCTAACAGGTCATTCACTAGTAGGAGTGAGAAAATCATCAAGGGGTGGTGTGAATCGGAGAGTCTTAATTAGGATAGGTAGTGAGTGGCAATATAGGATGGAGAAAAGCACCATGGGGTGGTCAGGAAACATGCAGTGGCAATGTAGGTTAGGTCAGGAAACATGCAGTGGCAATGTAGGTTAGGTTTCTGAAAAACATCGCGGGGTGGTGAGCATTGTAAGGGTTTCTAACAGGCCATTCACTAGTAGGAGTGAGAAAAACATCACGGGGTGGTGTGAATCACAGTGTTTGAATTAGGATAGGCAGTGAGTGGCAATGTAGGATGGAGAATAGCACCATGGGGTGGTCAGCATGGGAGGTTAGGAATCATACAGTGGCAATATAGTTTAGGTTTCTGAAAATATTGGGATAGACGGTGAGTAGCAATGTAGAATGAAGAAAAGCTTCACTGGATGGTCAGCATGGGGAGGTCAGGAAACATGCAGTGGCAATGTAGGATAGGTTTCTGAAAAACAATGCAGTGTGGTGCGCATTGTAAGGGATTCTAACAGGCCATTCACTATTAGGAATGAGAAAAACATCATGGGGTGTGTGAATCTGAAGGTCTGAAGTAGGATAGCCAGTGAGTGGCAATGTAGGATGCGGAAAAGCACCAAGCGGTGGTCAGCATGGGGAGGTCAGGAAACATACAGTGGTAATGTAGGATAGGTTTCTGAAAAACATCGCTGGGTGGTGCGCATGGTAAGGGTTTCTTACAGGCCATTCACTAGTAGGAGTGAGAAAACCATCACGGCGTGGTGTGAATCTGAAGATCTGAATTAGTATAGCCAGTGAGTGGCAATGTAGGTCGGAGAAAAGCACCACGAGGTGGTCAGCTTAGGGAGGTCAGGAAACATACAGTGGTAATGTAGGATATGTTTCTGAAAAACATCGCTCGGTGGTGCGCATGGTAAGGGTTTCTAACAGGCCATTCACTAGTAGGAGTGAGAAAAACCTCACGGGGTGTTGTGAATCTGAAGGTCTGAATTGGGATAGCCAGTGAGTGGCAATGTAGGATGGAGAAAAGCACCACGCGGTGATCAGCATGGGGAGGTCAGGAAACATACAGTGGTAATGTAGGATAGGTTTCTGAAATACATGGCTTGGTGGTAAGCATTGTAAGGGTTTCTAACAGGCCATTCACTAGTAGGAGTGAAATAAATATCACGGGGTGGTGTGAATCGGAGGGTCTGAATTAGAATAGGCAGTGAGTGACAATGTATAATGGAGAAAAGCACCACGAGATGGTCAGCATGGGGAGGTCAGGAAACATGCAGTGGCAATGTAGGTTAGGTTTCTGAAAAACATTGCGGGGTGGTGCGCATTATAAGGGTTTCTAACAGGCCATTCACTAAAAGACTGATAAAAACATCACGGGTTGGTGTGAGTTGGAGGGACTGAATTGGGATAGGCAGTGAGTGGCAATGTAGGATGTAGAATAACACCACGTGGTGGTCAGCATAGGGAGGACAGGAAACATGCAGTTGTAATGTAGGATAGGTTTCTGAAAATAATCGAGGGGTGGTGCATATTGTAAGGGTTTCTAACAGGCCATTCACTAGTAGGCGTGAAAAAATTATCAAGGGGTGGAGTGAGTCGGAGGGTCTGAATTAGGATAGGCAGTGAGTGGCAATGTAGGATGGAGAAAAGCACCACGGGGGGGTCAGCATGGTGAGTTCCGGAAACATGCAGTGGCAATGTTGGATAGGTTTCTGAAAAACATCGCGGGGTGGTGCGCACTGTAAGGTTTTCTAACAGGCCATTCACTAGTAGGAGTGAGGCAAACATCACGGGGTGGTGTGAAACGGAAGGGCTGAATTAGTATAGGGAGTGAGTGGCAATGTAGGATGGAGAAAAGCTCCACGGGGTATTCAGCGTGGGGAGGTCAGGAAACATGCCGTGGCAATGTAGGTTAGGTTTCCGAAAAACATCGCGGGGTGTTGCGCATTGTGAGGGTTTATAACAGGGCATTCACTAGTAAGAGTGAGAAAAAAACCACGGGGTGGTATGAATCGGAGGGTCTGAATTGGGATAGGCAGTGAGTGTCAATGGAGGATGGAGAAAAGAACCACGGGGTGGTCAGGAATCATGCAGTGGCAATGAAGGTTAGGTCAGGAAACATGTAGTGGCAATGTAGTTTAGGACATGAAACATGCAGTGGCAATGTAGGTTAGGATTCTGAAAAACACATTAGGGAGTCACAATGTAGGATGGATTGGTCACGATGAGGAGGTCAGGAAACATGCAGTGGCAATGTAGGTTAGGTTTCTGAAAAACATCGCGGGGTGGTGCGCATTGTAAGTGTTTCTAACAGGTCATTCTCTAGTCGAAGTGAGAAAAACACCACGGGGTGGTGTGAATCTGAGGGTCTGAACTGCGATAGGCAAGGAGTGGCAATATAGAATGGAGAAAAGCACCGCGGGGTGGTCAGCATGGGGAGGTCAGGAAACATGCAGTGGCAATGTAGGATAGGTTACTGAAAATCATCGAGGTGTGGTGCGCATTGCAAGGGTTTCTAACAGGACATTCACTACTAGGAGTGAAAAAACATCACGGGGTAGTGTGAATCTGAGGGTCTGAATTAGGATAGGAAGTGAGTGGCAATGTAGGATGGAGAAAAGCACCACGGGGGGGTCAGCATGGTGAGTTCCGGAAACATGCAATATCAAAGTAGGTTAGGTTTCTGAAAAATATGTAGGGTTGGTGCGCATTGTAAGGGTTTCTAACAGGCCATTCAAGGTAGGAGTGAAAAAAAACATCAGGTGTGGTGTGAATTGGAGCATCTGGATTAGGATAGGCAGTGAATGGCAATGTAGGATGAAGAAAGTCACCACGGGGTGGTCAGCATGTGGAGTTCAGGAAACATGCAGTGGCAAAGTTGGATAGGTTTCTGAAAAACATCGCGGGGTGGTGCGCATTGTAAGGGTTTCTAACAGGCCATTCACTAGTAGGAGTGAGGCAAACATCACGGGGTGGTGTGAATCGGAAGGGCTGAATTAGTATAGGCAGTGAGTGGCAATGTAGGATGGAGAAAAGCTCCACGGGGTATTCAGCGTGGGGAGGTCAGGAAACATGCCGTGGCAATGTAGGTTAGGTTTCTGAAAAACATCGCGGGGTGTTGCGCATTGTGAGGGTTTATAATAGGGCATTCACTAGTAGGAGTGAGAAAAAAACCACGGGGTGGTATGAATCGGAGGGTCTGAATTGGGATAGGCAGTGAGTGTCAATGGAGGATGGAGAAAAGAACCACGGGGTGGTCAGGAATCATGCAGTGGCAATGAAGGTTAGGTCAGGAAACATGTAGTGGCAATGTAGGTTAGGTCATGAAACATGCAGTGGCAATGTAGGTTAGGATTCTGAAAAACACATTAGGGAGGCACAATGTAGGATGGATTGGTCAGGATGAGGAGGTCAGGAAACATGCAGTGGCAATGTAGGTTAGGTTTCTGAAAAACATCGCGGGGTGGTGCGCATTGTAAGTGTTTCTAACAGGTCATTCACTAGTCGGAGTGAGAAAAACACCACGGGGTGGTGTGAATCTCAGGGTCTGAACTGCGATAGGCAAGGAGTGGCAATATAGAATGCAGAAAAGCACCGCGGGGTGGTCAGCATGGGGAGGTCAGGAAACATGCAGTGGCAATGTAGGATAGGTTTCTGAAAATCATCGAGGGGTGGTGCGCATTGCAAGGGTTTCTAACAGGACATTCACTAGTAGGAGTGAAAAAACATCACGGGGTAGTGTGAATCTTAGGGTCTGAATTAGGACAGGAAGTGAGTGGCAATGTAGGATGGAGAAAAGACCACGGGGTGGTCAGCATGGGGAGGTCAGGAAACATGCAGTGGCAATGTAGGATAGGTGTCTGAAAATCATCGTGATGTGGTGCGCATAGTAAGGGTTTTTAAGAGGCCATTCACGGGTAGGGGTGAAAAAAAACCTCAGGTGTGGTGTGAATCAGAGCGTCTGAAATAGGATAGGCAGTGAGTGGCAATGTAGGAAGAAGAAAAGCACCACGGGGTGGTCAGCATGTGGAGGTCAGGAAACATGCAGTGGCAATGTTGGATAGGTTTCTGAAAAACATCGCGGGGTGGTGCGCATTGTAAGGGTTTCTAAAAGGCCATTCACTAGTAGGAGTGACACAAACATCACGGGGTGGTGTGAATCGGAGGGTCTCAATTAGTATAAGCAGTGAGTGGCAATGTAGGATGGAGAAAAGCTCCACGGGGTATTCAGCATGGGGAGGTCAGGAAACATGCAGTGGCAATGTAGGTTAGGTTTCCGAAAAACATCGCGGGGTGGTGCGCATTGTAAGTGTTTCTAACAGGTCATTCACTAGTAGGAGTGAGAAAAACAACATGGGGTGGTGTGAATCTGATGGTCTGAATTGCGATAGGCAAGGAGTGGCAATATAGGATGGAGAAATGCACCGCGGTGTGGTCAGCATGGGGAGGTCAGGAAACATGCAGTGGCAATGTAGGATAGGTTTCTAAAAATCATCGAGGGGTGGTGCGCATTGCAAGGGTTTCTAACAGGACATTCACTAGTAGGCGTGAAAAAACATCACGGGATGGTATGAATCGGAGTGTGTGTATTAGGATAGGCAGTGAGTGGCAATATATGATGGAGAAAAGCACCACGTGGTCTTCAGCATGGGGAGGTCATGAAACATGCAGTGGCAATATTGGATCGGTTTCTGAAAAATATTGCGGGGTGGTGCGCATTGTAAGGGTTTCTGACAGGCCATTCACAAGTAGGAGTGAGAAAATTACCAAGGGGTGGTGTGAATCGGAGTGTCTGATTTGGGATAGGCAGTGAGTGGCAATGTAGGATGGAGAAAAGCACCACGGGGTGGTCCGCATGTGGAGGTCATGAAACATGCAGTGGCAATGAGGGATAGTTTTCTCAAAAACATCGCGGGGTGGTGTGCATTGTAAGGATTTCTAACAGGCCATTCACTAGTAGGAGTGAGAAAAACATCACGGGGTGGTGTGAATCGGAAGGTCTGAATTACGATAGGCAGTTAGTGGCAATGTAGGATGGAGAAAAGCACCACGGGGTGGTCAGCAAGGGGATGTCAGGAAACATGCAGTGGCAGTGTACGTAAGGTTTCTGAACAACTTCGCTGGGTGGCGCGCACTGTAAGGATTTCTAATATGCCATTCACTAGCAGGAGTGATAAAAACATCACGGGGTGGTGTGAATCGGAGAGTCTTAATTAGGATAGGTAGTGAGTGGCAATATAGGATGCAGAAAAGCACCATGGGGTGGTCAGGAAACATGCAGTGGCAATGTAGGTTAGGTCAGGAAACATGCAGTGGCAATGTAGGTTAGGTTTCCGAAAAACACGGCAGGGAGTCACAGTGTAGGATGGATTGATCAGCATGGGGATTTCAGGAAACATGCAGTGGCAATGTAGGTTAGGTTTCTGAAAAACATCGTGGGGTGGGGCGCATTGTACGGGTTTCTAACAGGCCATTCACTAGTAGCAGTGAGAAAAACATCACGGGGTTGTGTGAATCGGAGGGTCTCAATTAGGATAGGCAGTGAGTGGCAATGTAGGATGGAGAAAGGTACCATGGGTTGGTCAGCTTGGGCAGGTCAGGAAACATGCAGTGGCAATGTAGGATAGGTTTCTCAAAAACATCGCGGGGTGGTGCGCATTGTAAGGGTTTCTAACAGGCCAATCACTAGTAGGAGTGAGGCAAACATCACGGGGTGGTGTGAATCGGAAGGGCTGAATTAGTATAGGCAGTGAGAGGCAATGTAGGATGGAGAAAGGCTCTACGGGGTATTCAGCATGGGGAGGTAAGGAAACATGCAGTGGCAATGTAGGTTAGGTTTCTGAAAAACATCGCGGGGTGTTGCGCATTGTAAGGGTTTATAACAGGGCATTCACTAGTAGGAGTGAGAAAAAAACCACGGGGTGGTATGAATCGTTGGGTCTGAATTGGGATAGGCAGTGAGTGGCAATGGAGGATGGAGAAAAGCACCACGGGGTGGTCAGGAAACATGCAGTGGCAATGAAGGTTAGGTCAGGAAACATGTAGTGGCAATGTAGTTTAGGTCATGAAACATGCAGTGGCAATGTAGGTTAGGATTCTGAAAAACACGTTAGGGAGTCACAATGTAGGATGGATTGGTCAGGATGAGGAGGTCAGGAAACATGCAGTGGCAATGTAGGTTAGGTTTCTGAAAAACATCGCGGGGTGGTGCGCATTGTAAGTGTTTCTAACAGGTCATTCACTAGTCGGAGTGAGAAAAACACTACAGGGTGGTGTGAATCTGAGGGTCTGAATTGCGATAGGCAAGGAGTTTCAATGTAGGATGGAGAAAAGCACCGCGGGGTGGTCAGCATGGGGAGGTCAGGAAACATGCAGTGGCAATGTAGGATAAGTTTCTGAAAATCATCGAGGGCTGGTGTGCATTGCAAGGGTTTCTAACAGGACATTCAATAGTAGGAGTGAAAAAACATCACGGATGGTGTGAATCGGATTGTGTGTATTAGGATAGGCAGTGATTGGCAATGTATGATGGAGAAAAGCACCACAGGGTCGTCAGCATGGGGAGGTCATGAAACATGCAGTGGCAATATAGGATCGGTTTCTGAAAAATATCGCGGGGTGGTGCGCATTGTAAGGGTTTCTGACAGGCCATTCACAAGTAGGCGTGAGAAAAACTACACGGGGTGGTGTGAATCGGAGGGTCTGAATAGGAATAGGCAGTGAGTGGCAATGTAGGATGGAGAAAAGCACCACAGGGTGGTCCGCATGGGGAGGTCATGAAACATGCAGTGACAATGAGGGATAGGCTCCTGAAAAACATCGAGGCGTGGTGTGCATTGTAAGGATTTCTAACAGGCCATTCACTAGTAGGAGTGAGAAAAAAAACACGGGGTGGTGTGAATCGGAGGGTCTGAATTATAATAGGCAGTGAGTGGCAATGTAGGATGGAGAACGGCACCATGGGTTGATCAGCTTGGGCAGGTCAGGAAACATGCAGTGGCAATGTAGGATAGGTTTCTCAAAAACATCGTGGGGTGGTGCGCAATGTAAGGGTTTCTAACAGGCCATTCACTAGAAGGAGTGAGAAAAACATCATTGGTTGGTGTGATTCGGAGGGTCTGAATTGGGATAGGGAGAAAGTGGCAATGTCGGATGGAGAAAAGCACCACGGGGTGGTCAGCATGGGGAGGTCATGAAACATGCAGTGGCAATGTAGGATAGGTTTCTGAAAAACATCACGGGGTGGTGAGCATTGTAAGGGTTTCTAACAGGCCATTCACTAGTAGGAGTGAGAAAAACATCACGGGGTGGTGTGAATCAGAGTGTTTAAATTAGGATAGGCAGTGAGTGGCAATGTAGGATGGAGAATAGCACCACGGGGTGGTCAGCATGGGGAGGTAAGGAATTATACAGTGGCAATATAGGTTAGGTTTCTGAAAAACATTGGGATAGACGGTGAGTAGCAATGTAGAATGAAGAAAAGCATCACGGGGTGGTCAGCATGGGGAGGTCAGGAAACATGCAGTGGCAATGTAGGATAGGTTTCTGAAAAACAATGCGTTGTGGTGCGCATTGTAAGGGATTCTAACAGGCCATTTACTAGTAGCAGTGAGAAAAACATCATGGGGTGTGTGAATCTGAAGGTCTGAAGTAGGATAGCCAGTGATTGGCAATGTAGGATGCGGAAAAGCACCACGCGGTGGTCACCATAGGGAGGTCAGGAAACATACAGTGGTAATGTAGGATAGGTTTCGGAAAAACATCGCTGGGTGGTGCGCATGGTAAGGGTTTCTAACAGGCCATTCACTAGTAGGAGTGAGAAAACCATCACGGGGTAGTGTGAATCTGAAGTCTGAATTAGTATAGCCAGTGAGTGGCAATGTAGGATGGAGAAAAGCACCACGCGGTGGTCAGCATAGGGAGGTCAGGAAATATACAGTGGTAATGTAGGATATGTTTCTGAAAAACATCGCTCGGTGGTGCGCATGGTAAGGGTTTCTAACAGGCCATTCACTAGTAGGAGTGAGAAAAACATCACGGGGTGTTGTGAATCTGAAGGTCTGAATTGGGATAGCCAGTGAGTGGCAATGTAGGATGGAGAAAAGCACCACGCCGTGATCAGGATGGGGAGGTCAGGAAACATACAGTGGTAATGTAGGATAGGTTTCTGAAAAACATGGCTTGGTGGTACGCATTGCAAGGGTTTCTAACAGGCCATTCACTAGTAGGAGTGAAAAAAATATTACGGGGTGGTGTGAATCAGAGGGTCTGAATTAGAATAGGCAGTGAGTGACAATGTATAATGGAGAAAAGCACCACAAATGGTCAGCATGGGGAGGTCAGGAAACATGCAGTGGCAATGTAGGATAGGTTTCTGAAAATCATCGAGGGGTGGTGTGCATTGCAAGGGTTTCTAACAGAACATTCAATAGTAGGAGTGAAAAAACATCACGGGATGGTGTGAATCGGATTGTGTGTATTAGGATAGGCAGGGATTGGCAATGTGTGATGGAGAAAAGCACCACAGGGTCGTCAGCTTGGGGAGGTCATGAAACATGCAGTGGCAATGTAGGATAGGTTTCTGAAAAACATCACGGGGTGGTGAGCATTGTAAGGGTTTCTAACAGGCCATTCACTAGTAGGAGTGAGAAAAACATCACGGGGTGGTGTGAATCACAGTGTTTCAATTAAGATAGGCAGTGAGTGGCAATGTAGGATGGAGAATAGCACCACGGGATGGTCAGCATGGGGAGGTCAGGAATCATACAGTGGCAATATTGGTTAGGTTTCTGAAAACATTGGGATAGACGGTGAGTAGCAATGTAGAATGAAGAAAAGCATCACGGGGTGGTCAGCATGGGGAGGTCAGGAAACATGCAGTGGCAATGTAGGATAGGTTTCTGAAAAACAATGCAGTGTGGTGCGCATTGTAAGGGATTCTAACAGGCCATTCACTATTAGGAGTGAGAAAAGCATCATGGGGTGTGTGAATCTGAAGGTCTGAAGTAGGATAGCCAGTGAGTGGCAATGTAGGATGCGGAAAAGCACCAAGCGGTGATCAGCATGGGGAGGTCAGGAAACATACAGTGGTAATGTAGGATAGGTTTCTGAAAAACATGGCTTGGTGGTACGCATTGTAAGGGTTTCTAACAGGCCATTCACTAGTAGGAGTGAAAAAAATATCACGGGGTGTTGTGAATCGGAGGGTGTGAATTAGAATAGGCAGTGAGTGACAATGTATAATGGAGAAAAGCACCACCAGATTGTCAGCATGGCGAGGTCAGGAAACATGCAGTGGCAATGTAGGTTAGGTTTCTGAAAAACATCGCGGGGTGGTGCGCATTGTAAGGGTTTCTAACAGGCCAATCACTAGTAGGAGTGAGGCAAACATCACGGGGTGGTGTGAATCGGAAGGGCTGAATTAGTATAGGCAGTGAGTGGCAATGTAGGATGGAGAAAGGCTCTATGGGGTATTCAGCATGGGGAGGTAAGGAAACATGCAGTGGCAATGTAGGTTAGGTTTCTGAAAAACATCGCGGGGTTTTGCGCATTGTAAGGGTTTATAACAGGGCATTCACTAGTAGGAGTGAGAAAAAAACCACGGGGTGGTATGAATCGTTGGGTCTGAATTGGGATAGGCAGTGAGTGGCAATGGAGGATGGAGAAAAGCACCACGGGGTGGTCAGGAAACATGCAGTGGCAATGAAGGTTAGGTCAGGAAACATGTAGTGGCAATGTAGTTTAGGTCATGAAACATGCAGTGGCAATGTAGGTTAGGATTCTGAAAAACACGTTAGGGAGTCACAATGTAGGATGGATTGGTCAGGATGAGGAGGTCAGGAAACATGCAGTGGCAATGTAGGTTAGGTTTCTGAAAAACATCGCGGGGTGGTGCGCATTGTAAGTGTTTCTAACAGGTCATTCACTAGTCGGAGTGAGAAAAACACTACAGGGTGGTGTGAATCTGAGGGTCTGAATTGCGATAGGCAAGGAGTTTCAATGTAGGATGGAGAAAAGCACCGCGGGGTGGTCAGCATGGGGAGGTCAGGAAACATGCAGTGGCAATGTAGGATAAGTTTCTGAAAATCATCGAGGGGTGGTGTGCATTGCAAGGGTTTCTAACAGGACATTCAATAGTAGGAGTGAAAAAACATCACGGATGGTGTGAATCGGATTGTGTGTATTAGGATAGGCAGTGATTGGCAATGTATGATGGAGAAAAGCACCACAGGGTCGTCAGCATGGGGAGGTCATGAAACATGCAGTGGCAATATAGGATCGGTTTCTGAAAAATATCGCGGGGTGGTGCGCATTGTAAGGGTTTCTGACAGGCCATTCACAAGTAGGCGTGAGAAAAACTACACGGGGTGGTGTGAATCGGAGGGTCTGAATAGGAATAGGCAGTGAGTGGCAATGTAGGATGGAGAAAAGCACCACAGGGTGGTCCGCATGGGGAGGTCATGAAACATGCAGTGACAATGAGGGATAGGCTCCTGAAAAACATCGAGGCGTGGTGTGCATTGTAAGGATTTCTAACAGGCCATTCACTAGTAGGAGTGAGAAAAAAAACACGGGGTGGTGTGAATCGGAGGGTCTGAATTATAATAGGCAGTGAGTGGCAATGTAGGATGGAGAACGGCACCATGGGTTGATCAGCTTGGGCAGGTCAGGAAACATGCAGTGGCAATGTAGGATAGGTTTCTCAAAAACATCGTGGGGTGGTGCGCAATGTAAGGGTTTCTAACAGGCCATTCACTAGAAGGAGTGAGAAAAACATCATTGGTTGGTGTGATTCGGAGGGTCTGAATTGGGATAGGGAGAAAGTGGCAATGTCGGATGGAGAAAAGCACCACGGGGTGGTCAGCATGGGGAGGTCATGAAACATGCAGTGGCAATGTAGGATAGGTTTCTGAAAAACATCACGGGGTGGTGAGCATTGTAAGGGTTTCTAACAGGCCATTCACTAGTAGGAGTGAGAAAAACATCACGGGGTGGTGTGAATCAGAGTGTTTAAATTAGGATAGGCAGTGAGTGGCAATGTAGGATGGAGAATAGCACCACGGGGTGGTCAGCATGGGGAGGTAAGGAATTATACAGTGGCAATATAGGTTAGGTTTCTGAAAAACATTGGGATAGACGGTGAGTAGCAATGTAGAATGAAGAAAAGCATCACGGGGTGGTCAGCATGGGGAGGTCAGGAAACATGCAGTGGCAATGTAGGATAGGTTTCTGAAAAACAATGCGTTGTGGTGCGCATTGTAAGGGATTCTAACAGGCCATTTACTAGTAGCAGTGAGAAAAACATCATGGGGTGTGTGAATCTGAAGGTCTGAAGTAGGATAGCCAGTGATTGGCAATGTAGGATGCGGAAAAGCACCACGCGGTGGTCACCATAGGGAGGTCAGGAAACATACAGTGGTAATGTAGGATAGGTTTCGGAAAAACATCGCTGGGTGGTGCGCATGGTAAGGGTTTCTAACAGGCCATTCACTAGTAGGAGTGAGAAAACCATCACGGGGTAGTGTGAATCTGAAGTCTGAATTAGTATAGCCAGTGAGTGGCAATGTAGGATGGAGAAAAGCACCACGCGGTGGTCAGCATAGGGAGGTCAGGAAATATACAGTGGTAATGTAGGATATGTTTCTGAAAAACATCGCTCGGTGGTGCGCATGGTAAGGGTTTCTAACAGGCCATTCACTAGTAGGAGTGAGAAAAACATCACGGGGTGTTGTGAATCTGAAGGTCTGAATTGGGATAGCCAGTGAGTGGCAATGTAGGATGGAGAAAAGCACCACGCCGTGATCAGGATGGGGAGGTCAGGAAACATACAGTGGTAATGTAGGATAGGTTTCTGAAAAACATGGCTTGGTGGTACGCATTGCAAGGGTTTCTAACAGGCCATTCACTAGTAGGAGTGAAAAAAATATTACGGGGTGGTGTGAATCAGAGGGTCTGAATTAGAATAGGCAGTGAGTGACAATGTATAATGGAGAAAAGCACCACAAATGGTCAGCATGGGGAGGTCAGGAAACATGCAGTGGCAATGTAGGATAGGTTTCTGAAAATCATCGAGGGGTGGTGTGCATTGCAAGGGTTTCTAACAGAACATTCAATAGTAGGAGTGAAAAAACATCACGGGATGGTGTGAATCGGATTGTGTGTATTAGGATAGGCAGGGATTGGCAATGTGTGATGGAGAAAAGCACCACAGGGTCGTCAGCTTGGGGAGGTCATGAAACATGCAGTGGCAATGTAGGATAGGTTTCTGAAAAACATCACGGGGTGGTGAGCATTGTAAGGGTTTCTAACAGGCCATTCACTAGTAGGAGTGAGAAAAACATCACGGGGTGGTGTGAATCACAGTGTTTCAATTAAGATAGGCAGTGAGTGGCAATGTAGGATGGAGAATAGCACCACGGGATGGTCAGCATGGGGAGGTCAGGAATCATACAGTGGCAATATTGGTTAGGTTTCTGAAAACATTGGGATAGACGGTGAGTAGCAATGTAGAATGAAGAAAAGCATCACGGGGTGGTCAGCATGGGGAGGTCAGGAAACATGCAGTGGCAATGTAGGATAGGTTTCTGAAAAACAATGCAGTGTGGTGCGCATTGTAAGGGATTCTAACAGGCCATTCACTATTAGGAGTGAGAAAAGCATCATGGGGTGTGTGAATCTGAAGGTCTGAAGTAGGATAGCCAGTGAGTGGCAATGTAGGATGCGGAAAAGCACCAAGCGGTGATCAGCATGGGGAGGTCAGGAAACATACAGTGGTAATGTAGGATAGGTTTCTGAAAAACATGGCTTGGTGGTACGCATTGTAAGGGTTTCTAACAGGCCATTCACTAGTAGGAGTGAAAAAAATATCACGGGGTGTTGTGAATCGGAGGGTGTGAATTAGAATAGGCAGTGAGTGACAATGTATAATGGAGAAAAGCACCACCAGATTGTCAGCATGGCGAGGTCAGGAAACATGCAGTGGCAATGTAGGTTAGGTTTCTGAAAAACATCGCGGGGTGGTGCGCATTGTAAGGGTTTCTAACAGGCCAATCACTAGTAGGAGTGAGGCAAACATCACGGGGTGGTGTGAATCGGAAGGGCTGAATTAGTATAGGCAGTGAGTGGCAATGTAGGATGGAGAAAGGCTCTATGGGGTATTCAGCATGGGGAGGTAAGGAAACATGCAGTGGCAATGTAGGTTAGGTTTCTGAAAAACATCGCGGGGTTTTGCGCATTGTAAGGGTTTATAACAGGGCATTCACTAGTAGGAGTGAGAAAAAAACCACGGGGTGGTATGAATCGTTGGGTCTGAATTGGGATAGGCAGTGAGTGGCAATGGAGGATGGAGAAAAGCACCACGGGGTGGTCAGGAAACATGCAGTGGCAATGAAGGTTAGGTCAGGAAACATGTAGTGGCAATGTAGTTTAGGTCATGAAACATGCAGTGGCAATGTAGGTTAGGATTCTGAAAAACACGTTAGGGAGTCACAATGTAGGATGGATTGGTCAGGATGAGGAGGTCAGGAAACATGCAGTGGCAATGTAGGTTAGGTTTCTGAAAAACATCGCGGGGTGGTGCGCATTGTAAGTGTTTCTAACAGGTCATTCACTAGTCGGAGTGAGAAAAACACTACAGGGTGGTGTGAATCTGAGGGTCTGAATTGCGATAGGCAAGGAGTTTCAATGTAGGATGGAGAAAAGCACCGCGGGGTGGTCAGCATGGGGAGGTCAGGAAACATGCAGTGGCAATGTAGGATAAGTTTCTGAAAATCATCGAGGGGTGGTGTGCATTGCAAGGGTTTCTAACAGGACATTCAATAGTAGGAGTGAAAAAACATCACGGATGGTGTGAATCGGATTGTGTGTATTAGGATAGGCAGTGATTGGCAATGTATGATGGAGAAAAGCACCACAGGGTCGTCAGCATGGGGAGGTCATGAAACATGCAGTGGCAATATAGGATCGGTTTCTGAAAAATATCGCGGGGTGGTGCGCATTGTAAGGGTTTCTGACAGGCCATTCACAAGTAGGCGTGAGAAAAACTACACGGGGTGGTGTGAATCGGAGGGTCTGAATAGGAATAGGCAGTGAGTGGCAATGTAGGATGGAGAAAAGCACCACAGGGTGGTCCGCATGGGGAGGTCATGAAACATGCAGTGACAATGAGGGATAGGCTCCTGAAAAACATCGAGGAGTGGTGTGCATTGTAAGGATTTCTAACAGGCCATTCACTAGTAGGAGTGAGAAAAAAAACACGGGGTGGTGTGAATCGGAGGGTCTGAATTATAATAGGCAGTGAGTGGCAATGTAGGATGGAGAACGGCACCATGGGTTGATCAGCTTGGGCAGGTCAGGAAACATGCAGTGGCAATGTAGGATAGGTTTCTCAAAAACATCGTGGGGTGGTGCGCAATGTAAGGGTTTCTAACAGGCCATTCACTAGAAGGAGTGAGAAAAACATCATTGGTTGGTGTGATTCGGAGGGTCTGAATTGGGATAGGGAGAAAGTGGCAATGTCGGATGGAGAAAAGCACCACGGGGTGGTCAGCATGGGGAGGTCATGAAACATGCAGTGGCAATGTAGGATAGGTTTCTGAAAAACATCACGGGGTGGTGAGCATTGTAAGGGTTTCTAACAGGCCATTCACTAGTAGGAGTGAGAAAAACATCACGGGGTGGTGTGAATCAGAGTGTTTAAATTAGGATAGGCAGTGAGTGGCAATGTAGGATGGAGAATAGCACCACGGGGTGGTCAGCATGGGGAGGTAAGGAATTATACAGTGGCAATATAGGTTAGGTTTCTGAAAAACATTGGGATAGACGGTGAGTAGCAATGTAGAATGAAGAAAAGCATCACGGGGTGGTCAGCATGGGGAGGTCAGGAAACATGCAGTGGCAATGTAGGATAGGTTTCTGAAAAACAATGCGTTGTGGTGCGCATTGTAAGGGATTCTAACAGGCCATTTACTAGTAGCAGTGAGAAAAACATCATGGGGTGTGTGAATCTGAAGGTCTGAAGTAGGATAGCCAGTGATTGGCAATGTAGGATGCGGAAAAGCACCACGCGGTGGTCACCATAGGGAGGTCAGGAAACATACAGTGGTAATGTAGGATAGGTTTCGGAAAAACATCGCTGGGTGGTGCGCATGGTAAGGGTTTCTAACAGGCCATTCACTAGTAGGAGTGAGAAAACCATCACGGGGTAGTGTGAATCTGAAGTCTGAATTAGTATAGCCAGTGAGTGGCAATGTAGGATGGAGAAAAGCACCACGCGGTGGTCAGCATAGGGAGGTCAGGAAATATACAGTGGTAATGTAGGATATGTTTCTGAAAAACATCGCTCGGTGGTGCGCATGGTAAGGGTTTCTAACAGGCCATTCACTAGTAGGAGTGAGAAAAACATCACGGGGTGTTGTGAATCTGAAGGTCTGAATTGGGATAGCCAGTGAGTGGCAATGTAGGATGGAGAAAAGCACCACGCCGTGATCAGGATGGGGAGGTCAGGAAACATACAGTGGTAATGTAGGATAGGTTTCTGAAAAACATGGCTTGGTGGTACGCATTGCAAGGGTTTCTAACAGGCCATTCACTAGTAGGAGTGAAAAAAATATTACGGGGTGGTGTGAATCAGAGGGTCTGAATTAGAATAGGCAGTGAGTGACAATGTATAATGGAGAAAAGCACCACAAATGGTCAGCATGGGGAGGTCAGGAAACATGCAGTGGCAATGTAGGTTAGGTTTCTGAAAAACATGGCGGGGTGGTGCGCATTGTAAGGGTTTCTAACAGGCCATTCACTAAAAGTCTGACAAAAACATCACGGGTTGGTGTGAATTGGAGGGACTGATTTGGGATAGGCAGTGAGTGGCAATGTAGGATGGAGAATAACACCACGGGGTGGTCAGCATAGGGAGGACAGGAAACATGCAGTTGTAATATAGGATAGGTTTCTGAAAATAATCGAGGGGTGGTGCACATTGTAAGGGTTTCAAACAGGCCATTCACTAGTAGGACTGAGAAAATCATCAAGGGGTGGTGTGAATCGGAGGGTCTGAATTAGGATAGGCAGTGAGTGGCAATGTAGGATGGAGAAAAGCACCACGGGGTGGTCAGGAAACATGCAGTGGCAATGAAGGTTAGGTCAGGAAACATGTAGTGGCAATGTAGGTTAGGTCATGAAATATGCAGTGGCAATGAAGGTTAGGATTCTGAAAAACACGTTAGGGAGTCACAATGTAGGATGGATTGGTCAGGATGAGGAGGTCAGGAAACATGCAGTGGCAATGTAGGTTAGGTTTCTGAAAAACATCGCGGGGTGGTGCGCTTTGTAAGTGTTTCTAACAGGTCATTCACTAGTCGGAGTGAGCAAAACACCACGGGGGGGTGTGAATCTGAGGGTCTGAATTGCGATAGGCAAGGAGTGTCAATATAGGATGGAGAAAAGCACCGCGGGGTGGTCAGCATGGGGAGGTCAGGAAACATGCAGTGGCAATGTAGGATAGGTTTCTGAAAATCATCGAGTGGTGGTGTGCATTGCAAGGGTTTCTAACAGAACATTCAATAGTAGGAGTGAAAAAACATCACGGGATGGTGTGAATCGGATTGTGTGTATTAGGATAGGCAGGGATTGGCAATGTGTGATGGAGAAAAGCACCACAGGGTCGTCAGCTTGGGGAGGTCATGAAACATGCAGTGGCAATGTAGGATAGGTTTCTGAAAAACATCACGGGGTGGTGAGCATTGTAAGGGTTTCTAACAGGCCATTCACTAGTAGGAGTGAGAAAAACATCACGGGGTGGTGTGAATCACAGTGTTTCAATTAAGATAGGCAGTGAGTGGCAATGTAGGATGGAGAATAGCACAACGGGATGGTCAGCATGGGGAGGTCAGGAATCATACAGTGGCAATATTGGTTAGGTTTCTGAAAACATTGGGATAGACGGTGAGTAGCAATGTAGAATGAAGAAAAGCATCACGGGGTGGTCAGCATGGGGAGGTCAGGAAACATGCAGTGGCAATGTAGGATAGGTTTCTGAAAAACAATGCAGTGTGGTGCGCATTGTAAGGGATTCTAACAGGCCATTCACTATTAGGAGTGAGAAAAACATCATGGGGTGTGTGAATCTGAAGGTCTGAAGTAGGATAGCCAGTGAGTGGCAATGTAGGATGCGGTAAAGCACCAAGCGGTGGTCAGCATGGGGAGGTCAGGAAACATACAGTGGTAATGTAGGATAGGTTTCTGAAAAACATCGCTGGGTGGTGCGCATGGTAAGGGTGTCTAACAGGCCATTCACTAGTAGGAGTGAGAAAACCATCACGGGGTGGTGTGAATCTGAAGCTCTGAATTAGTATAGCCAGTGAGTGTCAATGTAGGATGGAGAAAAGCACCACGAGGTGGTCAGCATAGGGAGGTCAGGAAACATACAGTGGTAATGTAGGATATGTTTCTGAAAAACATCGCTCGTGGTGCTCATGGTAAGGGTTTCTAACAGGCCATTCACTAGTAGGATTGAGAAAAACATCACGGGGTGTTGTGAATCTGAAGGTCTGAATTGGGATAGCCAGTGAGTGGCAAGTTAGGATGGAGATAAGCACCACACGGTGATCAGCATGGGGAGGTCAGGAAACATACAGTGGTAATGTAGGATATGTTTCTGAAAAACATGGCTTGGTGGTACGCATTGTAAGGGTTTCTAACAGGCCATTCACTAGTAGGAGTGAAAAAAATATCACGGGGTGTTGTGAATCGGAGGGTGTGAATTAGAATAGGCAGTGAGTGACAATGTATAATGGAGAAAAGCACCACCAGATTGTCAGCATGGCGAGGTCAGGAAACATGCAGTGGCAATGTAGGTTAGGTTTCTGAAAAACATCGCGGGGTGGTGCGCATTGTAAGTGTTTCTAACAGGCCAATCCCTAGTAGGAGTGAGGCAAACATCACGGGGTGGTGTGAATCGGAAGGGCTGAATTAGTATAGGCAGTGAGTGGCAATGTAGGATGGAGAAAAGCTCTACGGGGTATTCAGCATGGGGAGGTAAGGAAACATGCAGTGGCAATGTAGGTTAGGTTTCTGAAAAACATCGCGGGGTGTTGCGCATTGTAAGGGTTTATAACAGGGCATTCACTAGTAGGAGTGAGAAAAAAACCACGGGGTGGTATGAATCGTTGGGTCTGAATTGGGATAGGCAGTGAGTGGCAATGGAGGATGGAGAAAAGCACCACGGGGTGGTCAGGAAACATGCAGTGGCAATGAAGGTTAGGTCAGGAAACATGTAGTGGCAATGTAGTTTAGGTCATGAAACATGCAGTGGCAATGTAGGTTAAGATTCTGAAAAACACGTTAGGGAGTCACAATGTAGGATGGATTGGTCAGGATGAGGAGGTCAGGAAACATGCAGTGGCAATGTAGGTTAGGTTTCTGAAAAACATCGCGGGGTGGTGCGCATTGTAAGTGTTTCTAACAGGTCATTCACTAGTTGGAGTGAGAAAAACACTACAGGGTGGTGTGAATCTGAGGGTCTGAATTGCGATAGGCAAGGAGTTTCAATGTAGGATGGAGAAAAGCACCGCGGGGTGGTCAGCATGGGGAGGTCAGGAAACATGCAGTGGCAATGTAGGATAAGTTTCTGAAAATCATCGAGGGGTGGTGTGCATTGCAAGGGTTTCTAACAGGACATTCAATAGTAGGAGTGAAAAAACATCACGGATGGTGTGAATCGGATTGTGTGTATTAGGATAGGCAGTGATTGGCAATGTATGATGGAGAAAAGCACCACAGGGTCGTCAGCATGGGGAGGTCATGAAACATGCAGTGGCAATATAGGATCGGTTTCTGAAAAATATCGCGGGGTGGTGCGCATTGTAAGGGTTTCTGACAGGCCATTCACAAGTAGGCGTGAGAAAAACTACACGGGGTGGTGTGAATCGGAGGGTCTGAATAGGAATAGGCAGTGAGTGGCAATGTAGGATGGAGAAAAGCACCACAGGGTGGTCCGCATGGGGAGGTCATGAAACATGCAGTGACAATGAGGGATAGGCTCCTGAAAAACATCGAGGGGTGGTGTGCATTGTAAGGATTTCTAACAGGCCATTCACTAGTAGGAGTGAGTAAAAAAACACGGGGTGGTGTGAATCGGAGGGTCTGAATTATAATAGGCAGTGAGTGGCAATGTAGGATGGAGAACGGCACCATGGGTTGATCAGCTTGGGCAGGTCAGGAAACATGCAGTGGCAATGTAGGATAGGTTTCTCAAAAACATCGTGGGGTGGTGCGCAATGTAAGGGTTTCTAACAGGCCATTCACTAGAAGGAGTGAGAAAAACATCATTGGTTGGTGTGATTCGGAGGGTCTGAATTGGGATAGGGAGAAAGTGGCAATGTCGGATGGAGAAAAGCACCACGGGGTGGTCAGCATGGGGAGGTCATGAAACATGCAGTGGCAATGTAGGATAGGTTTCTGAAAAACATCACGGGGTGGTGAGCATTGTAAGGGTTTCTAACAGGCCATTCACTAGTAGGAGTGAGAAAAACATCACGGGGTGGTGTGAATCAGAGTGTTTAAATTAGGATAGGCAGTGAGTGGCAATGTAGGATGGAGAATAGCACCACGGGGTGGTCAGCATGGGGAGGTAAGGAATTATACAGTGGCAATATAGGTTAGGTTTCTGAAAAACATTGGGATAGACGGTGAGTAGCAATGTAGAATGAAGAAAAGCATCACGGGGTGGTCAGCATGGGGAGGTCAGGAAACATGCAGTGGCAATGTAGGATAGGTTTCTGAAAAACAATGCGTTGTGGTGCGCATTGTAAGGGATTCTAACAGGCCATTTACTAGTAGCAGTGAGAAAAACATCATGGGGTGTGTGAATCTGAAGGTCTGAAGTAGGATAGCCAGTGATTGGCAATGTAGGATGCGGAAAAGCACCACGCGGTGGTCACCATAGGGAGGTCAGGAAACATACAGTGGTAATGTAGGATAGGTTTCGGAAAAACATCGCTGGGTGGTGCGCATGGTAAGGGTTTCTAACAGGCCATTCACTAGTAGGAGTGAGAAAACCATCACGGGGTAGTGTGAATCTGAAGTCTGAATTAGTATAGCCAGTGAGTGGCAATGTAGGATGGAGAAAAGCACCACGCGGTGGTCAGCATAGGGAGGTCAGGAAATATACAGTGGTAATGTAGGATATGTTTCTGAAAAACATCGCTCGGTGGTGCGCATGGTAAGGGTTTCTAACAGGCCATTCACTAGTAGGAGTGAGAAAAACATCACGGGGTGTTGTGAATCTGAAGGTCTGAATTGGGATAGCCAGTGAGTGGCAATGTAGGATGGAGAAAAGCACCACGCCGTGATCAGGATGGGGAGGTCAGGAAACATACAGTGGTAATGTAGGATAGGTTTCTGAAAAACATGGCTTGGTGGTACGCATTGCAAGGGTTTCTAACAGGCCATTCACTAGTAGGAGTGAAAAAAATATTACGGGGTGGTGTGAATCGGAGGGTCTGAATTAGAATAGGCAGTGAGTGACAATGTATAATGGAGAAAAGCACCACAAATGGTCAGCATGGGGAGGTCAGGAAACATGCAGTGGCAATGTAGGTTAGGTTTCTGAAAAACATGGCGGGGTGGTGCGCATTGTAAGGGTTTCTAACATGCCATTCACTAAAAGTCTGCCAAAAACATCACGGGTTGGTGTGAATTGGAGGGACTGATTTGGGATAGGCAGTGAGTGGCAATGTAGGATGGAGAATAACACCACGGGGTGGTCAGCATAGGGAGGACAGGAAACATGCAGTTGTAATATAGGATAGGTTTCTGAAAATAATCGAAGGGTGGTGCACATTGTAAGGGTTTCAAACAGGCCATTCACTAGTAGGACTGAGAAAATCATCAAGGGGTGGTGTGAATCGGAGGGTCTGAATTAGGATAGGCAGTGAGTGGCAATGTAGGATGGAGAAAAGCACCACGGGGTGGTCAGGAAACATGCAGTGGCAATGAAGGTTAGGTCAGGAAACATGTAGTGGCAATGTAGGTTAGGTCATGAAACATGCAGTGGCAATGAAGGTTAGGATTCTGAAAAACACGTTAGGGAGTCACAATGTAGGATGGATTGGTCAGGATGAGGAGGTCAGGAAACATGCAGTGGCAATGTAGGTTAGGTTTCTGAAAAACATCGCGGGGTGGTGCGCTTTGTAAGTGTTTCTAACAGGTCATTCACTAGTCGGAGTGAGCAAAACACCACGGGGGGGTGTGAATCTGAGGGTCTGAATTGCGATAGGCAAGGAGTGTCAATATAGGATGGAGAAAAGCACCGCGGGGTGGTCAGCATGGGGAGGTCAGGAAACATGCAGTGGCAATGTAGGATAGGTTTCTGAAAATCATCGAGGGGTGGTGTGCATTGCAAGGGTTTCTAACAGAACATTCAATAGTAGGAGTGAAAAAACATCACGGGATGGTGTGAATCGGATTGTGTGTATTAGGATAGGCAGGGATTGGCAATGTGTGATGGAGAAAAGCACCACAGGGTCGTCAGCTTGGGGAGGTCATGAAACATGCAGTGGCAATGTAGGATAGGTTTCTGAAAAACATCACGGGGTGGTGAGCATTGTAAGGGTTTCTAACAGGCCATTCACTAGTAGGAGTGAGAAAAACATCACGGGGTGGTGTGAATCACAGTGTTTCAATTAAGATAGGCAGTGAGTGGCAATGTAGGATGGAGAATAGCACCACGGGATGGTCAGCATGGGGAGGTCAGGAATCATACAGTGGCAATATTGGTTAGGTTTCTGAAAACATTGGGATAGACGGTGAGTAGCAATGTAGAATGAAGAAAAGCATCACGGGGTGGTCAGCATGGGGAGGTCAGGAAACATGCAGTGGCAATGTAGGATAGGTTTCTGAAAAACAATGCAGTGTGGTGCGCATTGTAAGGGATTCTAACAGGCCATTCACTATTAGGAGTGAGAAAAACATCATGGGGTGTGTGAATCTGAAGGTCTGAAGTAGGATAGCCAGTGAGTGGCAATGTAGGATGCGGTAAAGCACCAAGCGGTGGTCAGCATGGGGAGGTCAGGAAACATACAGTGGTAATGTAGGATAGGTTTCTGAAAAACATCGCTGGGTGGTGCGCATGGTAAGGGTTTCTAACAGGCCATTCACTAGTAGGAGTGAGAAAACCATCACGGGGTGGTGTGAATCTGAAGCTCTGAATTAGTATAGCCAGTGAGTGTCAATGTAGGATGGAGAAAAGCACCACGAGGTGGTCAGCATAGGGAGGTCAGGAAACATACAGTGGTAATGTAGGATATGTTTCTGAAAAACATCGCTCGTGGTGCTCATGGTAAGGGTTTCTAACAGGCCATTCACTAGTAGGATTGAGAAAAACATCACGGGGTGTTGTGAATCTGAAGGTCTGAATTGGGATAGCCAGTGAGTGGCAAGTTAGGATGGAGATAAGCACCACACGGTGATCAGCATGGGGAGGTCAGGAAACATACAGTGGTAATGTAGGATATGTTTCTGAAAAACATGGCTTGGTGGTACGCATTGTAAGGGTTTCTAACAGGCCATTCACTAGTAGGAGTGAAAAAAATATCACGGGGTGTTGTGAATCGGAGGGTGTGAATTAGAATAGGCAGTGAGTGACAATGTATAATGGAGAAAAGCACCACCAGATTGTCAGCATGGCGAGGTCAGGAAACATGCAGTGGCAATGTAGGTTAGGTTTCTGAAAAACATCGCGGGGTGGTGCGCATTGTAAGTGTTTCTAACAGGCCAATCACTAGTAGGAGTGAGGCAAACATCACGGGGTGGTGTGAATCGGAAGGGCTGAATTAGTATAGGCAGTGAGTGGCAATGTAGGATGGAGAAAAGCTCTACGGGGTATTCAGCATGGGGAGGTAAGGAAACATGCAGTGGCAATGTAGGTTAGGTTTCTGAAAAACATCGCGGGGTGTTGCGCATTGTAAGGGTTTATAACAGGGCATTCACTAGTAGGAGTGAGAAAAAAACCACGGGGTGGTATGAATCGTTGGGTCTGAATTGGGATAGGCAGTGAGTGGCAATGGAGGATGGAGAAAAGCACCACGGGGTGGTCAGGAAACATGCAGTGGCAATGAAGGTTAGGTCAGGAAACATGTAGTGGCAATGTAGTTTAGGTCATGAAACATGCAGTGGCAATGTAGGTTAAGATTCTGAAAAACACGTTAGGGAGTCACAATGTAGGATGGATTGGTCAGGATGAGGAGGTCAGGAAACATGCAGTGGCAATGTAGGTTAGGTTTCTGAAAAACATCGCGGGGTGGTGCGCATTGTAAGTGTTTCTAACAGGTCATTCACTAGTCGGAGTGAG
The DNA here is from genome assembly GCF_034190915.1 of Cavia porcellus. Classification (NCBI taxonomy): domain Eukaryota; kingdom Metazoa; phylum Chordata; class Mammalia; order Rodentia; family Caviidae; genus Cavia; species Cavia porcellus. The sequence goes on along the minus strand of NW_026947871.1, from coordinate 87,428 downwards.
AAAAACACTACAGGGTGGTGTGAATCTGAGGGTCTGAATTGCGATAGGCAAGGAGTTTCAATGTAGGATGGAGAAAAGCACCGCGGGGTGGTCAGCATGGGGAGGTCAGGAAACATGCAGTGGCAATGTAGGATAAGTTTCTGAAAATCATCGAGGGGTGGTGTGCATTGCAAGGGTTTCTAACAGGACATTCAATAGTAGGAGTGAAAAAACATCACGGATGGTGTGAATCGGATTGTGTGTATTAGGATAGGCAGTGATTGGCAATGTATGATGGAGAAAAGCACCACAGGGTCGTCAGCATGGGGAGGTCATGAAACATGCAGTGGCAATATAGGATCGGTTTCTGAAAAATATCGCGGGGTGGTGCGCATTGTAAGGGTTTCTGACAGGCCATTCACAAGTAGGCGTGAGAAAAACTACACGGGGTGGTGTGAATCGGAGGGTCTGAATAGGAATAGGCAGTGAGTGGCAATGTAGGATGGAGAAAAGCACCACAGGGTGGTCCGCATGGGGAGGTCATGAAACATGCAGTGACAATGAGGGATAGGCTCCTGAAAAACATCGAGGGGTGGTGTGCATTGTAAGGATTTCTAACAGGCCATTCACTAGTAGGAGTGAGTAAAAAAACACGGGGTGGTGTGAATCGGAGGGTCTGAATTATAATAGGCAGTGAGTGGCAATGTAGGATGGAGAACGGCACCATGGGTTGATCAGCTTGGGCAGGTCAGGAAACATGCAGTGGCAATGTAGGATAGGTTTCTCAAAAACATCGTGGGGTGGTGCGCAATGTAAGGGTTTCTAACAGGCCATTCACTAGAAGGAGTGAGAAAAACATCATTGGTTGGTGTGATTCGGAGGGTCTGAATTGGGATAGGGAGAAAGTGGCAATGTCGGATGGAGAAAAGCACCACGGGGTGGTCAGCATGGGGAGGTCATGAAACATGCAGTGGCAATGTAGGATAGGTTTCTGAAAAACATCACGGGGTGGTGAGCATTGTAAGGGTTTCTAACAGGCCATTCACTAGTAGGAGTGAGAAAAACATCACGGGGTGGTGTGAATCAGAGTGTTTAAATTAGGATAGGCAGTGAGTGGCAATGTAGGATGGAGAATAGCACCACGGGGTGGTCAGCATGGGGAGGTAAGGAATTATACAGTGGCAATATAGGTTAGGTTTCTGAAAAACATTGGGATAGACGGTGAGTAGCAATGTAGAATGAAGAAAAGCATCACGGGGTGGTCAGCATGGGGAGGTCAGGAAACATGCAGTGGCAATGTAGGATAGGTTTCTGAAAAACAATGCGTTGTGGTGCACATTGTAAGGGATTCTAACAGGCCATTTACTAGTAGCAGTGAGAAAAACATCATGGGGTGTGTGAATCTGAAGGTCTGAAGTAGGATAGCCAGTGATTGGCAATGTAGGATGCGGAAAAGCACCACGCGGTGGTCACCATAGGGAGGTCAGGAAACATACAGTGGTAATGTAGGATAGGTTTCGGAAAAACATCGCTGGGTGGTGCGCATGGTAAGGGTTTCTAACAGGCCATTCACTAGTAGGAGTGAGAAAACCATCACGGGGTAGTGTGAATCTGAAGTCTGAATTAGTATAGCCAGTGAGTGGCAATGTAGGATGGAGAAAAGCACCACGCGGTGGTCAGCATAGGGAGGTCAGGAAATATACAGTGGTAATGTAGGATATGTTTCTGAAAAACATCGCTCGGTGGTGCGCATGGTAAGGGTTTCTAACAGGCCATTCACTAGTAGGAGTGAGAAAAACATCACGGGGTGTTGTGAATCTGAAGGTCTGAATTGGGATAGCCAGTGAGTGGCAATGTAGGATGGAGAAAAGCACCACGCCGTGATCAAGATGGGGAGGTCAGGAAACATACAGTGGTAATGTAGGATAGGTTTCTGAAAAACATGGCTTGGTGGTACGCATTGCAAGGGTTTCTAACAGGCCATTCACTAGTAGGAGTGAAAAAAATATTACGGGGTGGTGTGAATCGGAGGGTCTGAATTAGAATAGGCAGTGAGTGACAATGTATAATGGAGAAAAGCACCACAAATGGTCAGCATGGGGAGGTCAGGAAACATGCAGTGGCAATGTAGGTTAGGTTTCTGAAAAACATGGCGGGGTGGTGCGCATTGTAAGGGTTTCTAACATGCCATTCACTAAAAGTCTGCCAAAAACATCACGGGTTGGTGTGAATTGGAGGGACTGATTTGGGATAGGCAGTGAGTGGCAATGTAGGATGGAGAATAACACCACGGGGTGGTCAGCATAGGGAGGACAGGAAACATGCAGTTGTAATATAGGATAGGTTTCTGAAAATAATCGAAGGGTGGTGCACATTGTAAGGGTTTCAAACAGGCCATTCACTAGTAGGACTGAGAAAATCATCAAGGGGTGGTGTGAATCGGAGGGTCTGAATTAGGATAGGCAGTGAGTGGCAATGTAGGATGGAGAAAAGCACCACGGGGTGGTCAGGAAACATGCAGTGGCAATGAAGGTTAGGTCAGGAAACATGTAGTGGCAATGTAGGTTAGGTCATGAAACATGCAGTGGCAATGAAGGTTAGGATTCTGAAAAACACGTTAGGGAGTCACAATGTAGGATGGATTGGTCAGGATGAGGAGGTCAGGAAACATGCAGTGGCAATGTAGGTTAGGTTTCTGAAAAACATCGCGGGGTGGTGCGCATTGTAAGTGTTTCTAACAGGTCATTCACTAGTCGGAGTGAGCAAAACACCACGGGGGGGTGTGAATCTGAGGGTCTGAATTGCGATAGGCAAGGAGTGTCAATATAGGATGGAGAAAAGCACCGCGGGGTGGTCAGCATGGGGAGGTCAGGAAACATGCAGTGGCAATGTAGGATAGGTTTCTGAAAATCATCGAGGGGTGGTGTGCATTGCAAGGGTTTCTAACAGAACATTCAATAGTAGGAGTGAAAAAACATCACGGGATGGTGTGAATCGGATTGTGTGTATTAGGATAGGCAGTGATTGGCAATGTGTGATGGAGAAAAGCACCACAGGGTCGTCAGCTTGGGGAGGTCATGAAACATGCAGTGGCAATGTAGGATAGGTTTCTGAAAAACATCACGGGGTGGTGAGCATTGTAAGGGTTTCTAACAGGCCATTCACTAGTAGGAGTGAGAAAAACATCACGGGGTGGTGTGAATCACAGTGTTTCAATTAAGGTAGGCAGTGAGTGGCAATGTAGGATGGAGAATAGCACCACGGGGTGGTCAGCATGGGGAGGTCAGGAATCATACAGTGGCAATATTGGTTAGGTTTCTGAAAACATTGGGATAGACGGTGAGTAGCAATGTAGAATGAAGAAAAGCATCACGGGGTGGTCAGCATGGGGAGGTCAGGAAACATGCAGTGGCAATGTAGGATAGGTTTCTGAAAAACAATGCAGTGTGGTGCGCATTGTAAGGGATTCTAACAGGCCATTCACTATTAGGAGTGAGAAAAACATCATGGGGTGTGTGAATCTGAAGGTCTGAAGTAGGATAGCCAGTGAGTGGCAATGTAGGATGCGGAAAAGCACCAAGCGGTGGTCAGCATGGGGAGGTCAGGAAACATACAGTGGTAATGTAGGATAGGTTTCTGAAAAACATCGCTGGGTGGTGCGCATGGTAAGGGTTTCTAACAGGCCATTCACTAGTAGGAGTGAGAAAACCATCACGGGGTGGTGTGAATCTGAAGCTCTGAATTAGTATAGCCAGTGAGTGTCAATGTAGGATGGAGAAAAGCACCACGAGGTGGTCAGCATAGGGAGGTCAGGAAACATACAGTGGTAATGTAGGATATGTTTCTGAAAAACATCGCTCGTGGTGCTCATGGTAAGGGTTTCTAACATGCCATTCACTAGTAGGATTGAGAAAAACATCACGGGGTGTTGTGAATCTGAAGGTCTGAATTGGGATAGCCAGTGAGTGGCAAGTTAGGATGGAGATAAGCACCACACGGTGATCAGCATGGGGAGGTCAGGAAACATACAGTGGTAATGTAGGATAGGTTTCTGAAAAACATGGCTTGGTGGTACGCATTGTAAGGGTTTCTAACAGGCCATTCACTAGTAGGAGTGAAAAAAATATCACGGGGTGTTGTGAATCGGAGGGTGTGAATTAGAATAGGCAGTGAGTGACAATATATAATGGAAAAAAGCACCACCAGATTGTCAGCATGGCGAGGTCAGGAAACATGCAGTGGCAATGTAGGTTAGGTTTCTGAAAAACATCGCGGGGTGGTGCGCATTGTAAGGGTTTCTAACAGGCCAATCACTAGTAGGAGTGAGGCAAACATCACGGGGTGGTGTGAATCGGAAGGGCTGAATTAGTATAGGCAGTGAGTGGCAATGTAGGATGGAGAAAAGCTCTACGGGGTATTCAGCATGGGGAGGTAAGGAAACATGCAGTGGCAATGTAGGTTAGGTTTCTGAAAAACATCGCGGGGTTTTGCGCATTTAAGGGTTTATAACAGGGCATTCACTAGTAGGAGTGAGAAAAAAACCACGGGGTGGTATGAATCGTTGGGTCTGAATTGGGATAGGCAGTGAGTGGCAATGGAGGATGGAGAAAAGCACCACGGGGTGGTCAGGAAACATGCAGTGGCAATGAAGGTTAGGTCAGGAAACATGTAGTGGCAATGTAGTTTAGGTCATGAAACATGCAGTGGCAATGTAGGTTAGGATTCTGAAAAACACGTTAGGGAGTCACAATGTAGGATGGATTGGTCAGGATGAGGAGGTCAGGAAACATGCAGTGGCAATGTAGGTTAGGTTTCTGAAAAACATCGCGGGGTGGTGCGCATTGTAAGTGTTTCTAACAGGTCATTCACTAGTCGGAGTGAGAAAAACACTACAGGGTGGTGTGAATCTGAGGGTCTGAATTGCGATAGGCAAGGAGTTTCAATGTAGGATGGAGAAAAGCACCGCGGGGTGGTCAGCATGGGGAGGTCAGGAAACATGCAGTGGCAATGTAGGATAAGTTTCTGAAAATCATCGAGGGGTGGTGTGCATTGCAAGGGTTTCTAACAGGACATTCAATAGTAGGAGTGAAAAAACATCACGGATGGTGTGAATCGGATTGTGTGTATTAGGATAGGCAGTGATTGGCAATGTATGATGGAGAAAAGCACCACAGGGTCGTCAGCATGGGGAGGTCATGAAACATGCAGTGGCAATATAGGATCGGTTTCTGAAAAATATCGCGGGGTGGTGCGCATTGTAAGGGTTTCTGACAGGCCATTCACAAGTAGGAGTGAGAAAAACTACACGGGGTGGTGTGAATCGGAGGGTCTGAATAGGAATAGGCAGTGAGTGGCAATGTAGGATGGAGAAAAGCACCACAGGGTGGTCCGCATGGGGAGGTCATGAAACATGCAGTGACAATGAGGGATAGGCTCCTGAAAAACATCGAGGGGTGGTGTGCATTGTAAGGATTTCTAACAGGCCATTCACTAGTAGGAGTGAGAAAAAAAACACGGGGTGGTGTGAATCGGAGGGTCTGAATTATAATAGGCAGTGAGTGGCAATGTAGGATGGAGAACGGCACCATGGGTTGATCAGCTTGGGCAGGTCAGGAAACATGCAGTGGCAATGTAGGATAGGTTTCTCAAAAACATCGTGGGGTGGTGCGCAATGTAAGGGTTTCTAACAGGCCATTCACTAGAAGGAGTGAGAAAAACATCATTGGTTGGTGTGATTCGGAGGGTCTGAATTGGGATAGGGAGAAAGTGGCAATGTCGGATGGAGAAAAGCACCACGGGGTGGTCAGCATGGGGAGGTCATGAAACATGCAGTGGCAATGTAGGATAGGTTTCTGAAAAACATCACGGGGTGGTGAGCATTGTAAGGGTTTCTAACAGGCCATTCACTAGTAGGAGTGAGAAAAACATCACGGGGTGGTGTGAATCAGAGTGTTTAAATTAGGATAGGCAGTGAGTGGCAATGTAGGATGGAGAATAGCACCACGGGGTGGTCAGCATGGGGAGGTAAGGAATTATACAGTGGCAATATAGGTTAGGTTTCTGAAAAACATTGGGATAGACGGTGAGTAGCAATGTAGAATGAAGAAAAGCATCACGGGGTGGTCAGCATGGGGAGGTCAGGAAACATGCAGTGGCAATGTAGGATAGGTTTCTGAAAAACAATGCGTTGTGGTGCGCATTGTAAGGGATTCTAACAGGCCATTTACTAGTAGCAGTGAGAAAAACATCATGGGGTGTGTGAATCTGAAGGTCTGAAGTAGGATAGCCAGTGATTGGCAATGTAGGATGCGGAAAAGCACCACGCGGTGGTCACCATAGGGAGGTCAGGAAACATACAGTGGTAACGTAGGATAGGTTTCGGAAAAACATCGCTGGGTGGTGCGCATGGTAAGGGTTTCTAACAGGCCATTCACTAGTAGGAGTGAGAAAACCATCAGGGGTAGTGTGAATCTGAAGTCTGAATTAGTATAGCCAGTGAGTGGCAATGTAGGATGGAGAAAAGCACCACGCGGTGGTCAGCATAGGGAGGTCAGGAAATATACAGTGGTAATGTAGGATATGTTTCTGAAAAACATCGCTCGGTGGTGCGCATGGTAAGGGTTTCTAACAGGCCATTCACTAGTAGGAGTGAGAAAAACATCACGGGGTGTTGTGAATCTGAAGGTCTGAATTGGGATAGCCAGTGAGTGGCAATGTAGGATGGAGAAAAGCACCACGCCGTGATCAGGATGGGGAGGTCAGGAAACATACAGTGGTGATGTAGGATAGGTTTCTGAAAAACATGGCTTGGTGGTACGCATTGCAAGGGTTTCTAACAGGCCATTCACTAGTAGGAGTGAAAAAAATATTACGGGGTGGTGTGAATCGGAGGGTCTGAATTAGAATAGGCAGTGAGTGACAATGTATAATGGAGAAAAGCACCACCAGATGGTCAGCATGGGGAGGTCAGGAAACATGCAGGGGCAATGTAGGTTAGGTTTCTGAGAAACATGGCGGGGTGGTGCGCATTGTAAGTGTTTCTAACATGCCATTCACTAAAAGAGTGAGAAAAACATCACGGGGTTGGTGTGAATTGGAGGGATTGAATTGGGATACGCAGTGAGTGGCAATGTATGATGGAGAAAAGCACCACGGGGTGGTCATCATGGGGAGGTCATGAAACATGCAGTGGCAATGTAGGATAGGTTTCTGAAAAACATTGCGGGGTGGTGCACTTTGTAAGGGTTTCTCACAGGCCATTAACTAGTAGGAGTGAGAAAATCATCAAGCGGTGGTGTGAATCACAGTCTCTGAATAAGTATAGGCAGTGAGTGGAAATGTAGGATGGAGAAAAGTACCACGGGGTGGTCAGGATACATGCAGTAGCAATGTAGGTTAGGTTAGGAAACATGCAGTGGCAATGTAGGTTAGATTTCTAAAAAACATGGCAGGGAGTCACTATGTAGTATGGAGTGATCAGCATGGGGAGGTCAGGAAACATGCAGAAGCAATGTAGGTTAGGTTTCTGAAAAACATCGAGGGGTGGTGCGCATTGTAAGGGCCATTCACTAGGATTAGTGAGAAAAACATCACGCGGTGCTGTGCATAAGAGGGTCTGAACTAGGATAGGCCGTGAGTGGCAATGTAAGATGGAGAAAGTACCACGGGGTGGTCAGCAAGCGGAGGTCAGGAAACATGCAGTGGCAATGTAGGATAGGTTTCTGAAAAATATCGCGGGGTGGTGAGCATTTTAAGGGTTTTTAACAGGCCATTCACTAGTAGGAGTGAGAAAAACATCAAGGGGTGGTGTGAATCGGAGGGTCTGAATTAGGATAGGCAGTGAGTGGCAATGTAGGATGGAGAAAAGCACCACGGTGTGGTCAGCATGGGGAGGTCAGGAATCATGCAGTGGCAATGTACATTAGGATTCTGAAACACATCGCGGGGTGGTGCGCATTGTAAGGTTTTCTAATAGGCCATTCACTAGCAGGAGTGAGAAAAACATAACCTGGTGGTGTGAATCAGAGAGTCTTAATTAGGATAGGCAGTGAGTGGCAAGGTAGGATGTAGAAAAGCACCACGGGATGGTCAGGAAACATGCAGTGGCAATGTAGGTTAGGTTTCTGAAAAACATGGCGGGGTGGTGCGCATTGTAAGGGTTTCTAACAGGCCATTCACTAAAAGTCTGACAAAACCTCACGGGTTGGTGTGAATTGGAGGGACTGATTTGGGATAGGCAGTGAGTGGCAATGTAGGATGGAGAATAACACCACGGGGTGGTCAGCATAGGGAGGACAGGAAACATGCAGTTGTAATATAGGATAGGTTTCTGAAAATAATCGAGGGGTGGTGCACATTGTAAGGGTTTCAAACAGGCCATTCACTAGTAGGACTGAGATAATCATCAAGGGGTGGTGTGAATCGGAGGGTCTGAATTAGGATAGGCAGTGAGTGGCAATGTAGGATGGAGAAAAGCACCACGGGGTGGTCAGGAAACATGCAGTGGCAATGAAGGTTAGGTCAGGAAACATGTAGTGGCAATGTAGGTTAGGTCATGAAACATGCAGTGGCAATGAAGGTTAGGATTCTGAAAAACACGTTAGGGAGTCACAATGTAGGATGGATTGGTCAGGATGAGGAGGTCAGGAAACATGCAGTGGCAATGTAGGTTAGGTTTCTGAAAAACATCGCGGGGTGGTGCGCATTGTAAGTGTTTCTAACAGGTCATTCACTAGTCGGAGTGAGCAAAACACCACGGGGGGGTGTGAATCTGAGGGTCTGAATTGCGATAGGCAAGGAGTGTCAATATAGGATGGAGAAAAGCACCGCGGGGTGGTCAGCATGGGGAGGTCAGGAAACATGCAGTGGCAATGTAGGATAGGTTTCTGAAAATCATCGAGGGGTGGTGTGCATTGCAAGGGTTTCTAACAGAACATTCAATAGTAGGAGTGAAAAAACATCACGGGATGGTGTGAATCGGATTGTGTGTATTAGGATAGGCAGTGATTGGCAATGTGTGATGGAGAAAAGCACCACAGGGTCGTCAGCTTGGGGAGGTCATGAAACATGCAGTGGCAATGTAGGATAGGTTTCTGAAAAACATCACGGGGTGGTGAGCATTGTAAGGGTTTCTAACAGGCCATTCACTAGTAGGAGTGAGAAAAACATCACGGGGTGGTGTGAATCACAGTGTTTCAATTAAGGTAGGCAGTGAGTGGCAATGTAGGATGGAGAATAGCACCACGGGGTGGTCAGCATGGGGAGGTCAGGAATCATACAGTGGCAATATTGGTTAGGTTTCTGAAAACATTGGGATAGACGGTGAGTAGCAATGTAGAATGAAGAAAAGCATCACGGGGTGGTCAGCATGGGGAGGTCAGGAAACATGCAGTGGCAATGTAGGATAGGTTTCTGAAAAACAATGCAGTGTGGTGCGCATTGTAAGGGATTCTAACAGGCCATTCACTATTAGGAGTGAGAAAAACATCATGGGGTGTGTGAATCTGAAGGTCTGAAGTAGGATAGCCAGTGAGTGGCAATGTAGGATGCGGAAAAGCACCAAGCGGTGGTCAGCATGGGGAGGTCAGGAAACATACAGTGGTAATGTAGGATAGGTTTCTGAAAAACATCGCTGGGTGGTGCGCATGGTAAGGGTTTCTAACAGGCCATTCACTAGTAGGAGTGAGAAATCCATCACACTGTGGTGTGAATCTGAAGCTCTGAATTAGTATAGCCAGTGAGTGTCAATGTAGGATGGAGAAAAGCACCACGAGGTGGTCAGCATAGGGAGGTCAGGAAACATACAGTGGTAATGTAGGATATGTTTCTGAAAAACATCGCTCGTGGTGCTCATGGTAAGGGTTTCTAACAGGCCATTCACTAGTAGGATTGAGAAAAACATCACGGGGTGTTGTGAATCTGAAGGTCTGAATTGGGATAGCCAGTGAGTGGCAAGTTAGGATGGAGATAAGCACCACACGGTGATCAGCATGGGGAGGTCAGGAAACATACAGTGGTAATGTAGGATAGTTTTCTGAAAAACATGGCTTGGTGGTACGCATTGTAAGGGTTTCTAACAGGCCATTCACTAGTAGGAGTGAAAAAAAATATCACGGGGTGTTGTGAATCGGAGGGTGTGAATTAGAATAGGCAGTGAGTGACAATGTATAATGGAGAAAAGCACCACCAGATTGTCAGCATGGTGAGGTCAGGAAACATGCAGTGGCAATATAGGTTAGGTTTCTGAAAAACATCGCGGGGTGGTGCGCATTGTAAGGGTTTCTAACAGGCCAATCACTAGTAGGAGTGAGGCAAACATCACGGGGTGGTGTGAATCGGAAGGGCTGAATTAGTATAGGCAGTGAGTGGCAATGTAGGATGGAGAAAAGCTCTACGGGGTATTCAGCATGGGGAGGTAAGGAAACATGCAGTGGCAATGTAGGTTAGGTTTCTGAAAAACATCGCGGGGTGTTGCGCATTGTAAGGGTTTATAACAGGGCATTCACTAGTAGGAGTGAGAAAAAAACCACGGGGTGGTATGAATCGTTGGGTCTGAATTGGGATAGGCAGTGAGTGGCAATGGAGGATGGAGAAAAGCACCACGGGGTGGTCAGGAAACATGCAGTGGCAATGAAGGTTAGGTCAGGAAACATGTAGTGGCAATGTAGTTTAGGTCATGAAACATGCAGTGGCAATGTAGGTTAGGATTCTGAAAAACACGTTAGGGAGTCACAATGTAGGATGGATTGGTCAGGATGAGGAGGTCAGGAAACATGCAGTGGCAATGTAGGTTAGGTTTCTGAAAAACATCGCGGGGTGGTGCGCATTGTAAGTGTTTCTAACAGGTCATTCACTAGTCGGAGTGAGAAAAACACTACAGGGTGGTGTGAATCTGAGGGTCTGAATTGCGATAGGCAAGGAGTTTCAATGTAGGATGGAGAAAAGCACCGCGGGGTGGTCAGCATGGGGAGGTCAGGAAACATGCAGTGACAATGAGGGATAGGCTCCTGAAAAACATCGAGGGGTGGTGTGCATTGTAAGGATTTCTAACAGGCCATTCACTAGTAGGAGTGAGAAAAAAAACACGGGGTGTTGTGAATCGGAGGGTCTGAATTATAATAGGCAGTGAGTGGCAATGTAGGATGGAGAACGGCACCATGGGTTGATCAGCTTGGGCAGGTCAGGAAACATGCAGTGGCAATGTAGGATAAGTTTCTGAAAATCATCGAGGGGTGGTGTGCATTGCAAGGGTTTCTAACAGGACATTCAATAGTAGGAGTGAAAAAACATCACGGATGGTGTGAATCGGATTGTGTGTATTAGGATAGGCAGTGATTGGCAATGTATGATGGAGAAAAGCACCACAGGGTCGTCAGCATGGGGAGGTCATGAAACATGCAGTGGCAATATAGGATCGGTTTCTGAAAAATATCGCGGGGTGGTGCGCATTGTAAGGGTTTCTGACAGGCCATTCACAAGTAGGAGTGAGAAAAACTACACGGGGTGGTGTGAATCGGAGGGTCTGAATAGGAATAGGCAGTGAGTGGCAATGTAGGATGGAGAAAAGCACCACAGGGTGGTCCGCATGGGGAGGTCATGAAACATGCAGTGACAATGAGGGATAGGCTCCTGAAAAACATCGAGGGGTGGTGTGCATTGTAAGGATTTCTAACAGGCCATTCACTAGTAGGAGTGAGAAAAAAAACACGGGGTGGTGTGAATCGGAGGGTCTGAATTATAATAGGCAGTGAGTGGCAATGTAGGATGGAGAACGGCACCATGGGTTGATCAGCTTGGGCAGGTCAGGAAACATGCAGTGGCAATGTAGGATAGGTTTCTCAAAAACATCGTGGGGTGGTGCGCAATGTAAGGGTTTCTAACAGGCCATTCACTAGAAGGAGTGAGAAAAACATCATTGGTTGGTGTGATTCGGAGGGTCTGAATTGGGATAGGGAGAAAGTGGCAATGTCGGATGGAGAAAAGCACCACGGGGTGGTCAGCATGGGGAGGTCATGAAACATGCAGTGGCAATGTAGGATAGGTTTCTGAAAAACATCACGGGGTGGTGAGCATTGTAAGGGTTTCTAACAGGCCATTCACTAGTAGGAGTGAGAAAAACATCACGGGGTGGTGTGAATCAGAGTGTTTAAATTAGGATAGGCAGTGAGTGGCAATGTAGGATGGAGAATAGCACCACGGGGTGGTCAGCATGGGGAGGTAAGGAATTATACAGTGGCAATATAGGTTAGGTTTCTGAAAAACATTGGGATAGACGGTGAGTAGCAATGTAGAATGAAGAAAAGCATCACGGGGTGGTCAGCATGGGGAGGTCAGGAAACATGCAGTGGCAATGTAGGATAGGTTTCTGAAAAACAATGCGTTGTGGTGCGCATTGTAAGGGATTCTAACAGGCCATTTACTAGTAGCAGTGAGAAAAACATCATGGGGTGTGTGAATCTGAAGGTCTGAAGTAGGATAGCCAGTGATTGGCAATGTAGGATGCGGAAAAGCACCACGCGGTGGTCACCATAGGGAGGTCAGGAAACATACAGTGGTAACGTAGGATAGGTTTCGGAAAAACATCGCTGGCTGGTGCGCATGGTAAGGGTTTCTAACAGGCCATTCACTAGTAGGAGTGAGAAAACCATCACGGGGTAGTGTGAATCTGAAGTCTGAATTAGTATAGCCAGTGAGTGGCAATGTAGGATGGAGAAAAGCACCACGCGGTGGTCAGCATAGGGAGGTCAGGAAATATACAGTGGTAATGTAGGATATGTTTCTGAAAAACATCGCTCGGTGGTGTGCATGGTAAGGGTTTCTAACAGGCCATTCACTAGTAGGAGTGAGAAAAACATCACGGGGTGTTGTGAATCTGAAGGTCTGAATTGGGATAGCCAGTGAGTGGCAATGTAGGATGGAGAAAAGCACCACGCCGTGATCAAGATGGGGAGGTCAGGAAACATACAGTGGTAATGTAGGATAGGTTTCTGAAAAACATGGCTTGGTGGTACGCATTGCAAGGGTTTCTAACAGGCCATTCACTAGTAGGAGTGAAAAAAATATTACGGGGTGGTGTGAATCGGAGGGTCTGAATTAGAATAGGCAGTGAGTGACAATGTATAATGGAGAAAAGCACCACAAATGGTCAGCATGGGGAGGTCAGGAAACATGCAGTGGCAATGTAGGTTAGGTTTCTGAAAAACATGGCGGGGTGGTGCGCATTGTAAGGGTTTCTAACAGGCCATTCACTAAAAGTCTGACAAAAACATCACGGGTTGGTGTGAATTGGAGGGACTGATTTGGGATAGGCAGTGAGTGGCAATGTAGGATGGAGAATAACACCACGGGGTGGTCAGCATAGGGAGGACAGGAAACATGCAGTTGTAATATAGGATAGGTTTCTGAAAATAATCGAGGGGTGGTGCACATTGTAAGGGTTTCAAACAGGCCATTCACTAGTAGGACTGAGAAAATCATCAAGGGGTGGTGTGAATCGGAGGGTCTGAATTAGCATAGGCAGTGAGTGGCAATGTAGGATGGAGAAAAGCACCACGGGGTGGTCAGGAAACATGCAGTGGCAATGAAGGTTAGGTCAGGAAACATGTAGTGGCAATGTAGGTTAGGTCATGAAACATGCAGTGGCAATGAAGGTTAGGATTCTGAAAAACACGTTAGGGAGTCACAATGTAGGATGGATTGGTCAGGATGAGGAGGTCAGGAAACATGCAGTGGCAATGTAGGTTAGGTTTCTGAAAAACATCGCGTGGTGGTGCGCATTGTAAGTGTTTCTAACAGGTCATTCACTAGTCGGAGTGAGCAAAACACCACGGGGGGGTGTGAATCTGAGGGTCTGAATTGCGATAGGCAAGGAGTGTCAATATAGGATGGAGAAAAGCACCGCGGGGTGGTCAGCATGGGGAGGTCAGGAAACATGCAGTGGCAATGTAGGATAAGTTTCTGAAAATCATCGAGGGGTGGTGTGCATTGCAAGGGTTTCTAACAGGACATTCAATAGTAGGAGTGAAAAAACATCACGGATGGTGTGAATCGGATTGTGTGTATTAGGATAGGCAGTGATTGGCAATGTATGATGGAGAAAAGCACCACAGGGTCGTCAGCATGGGGAGGTCATGAAACATGCAGTGGCAATATAGGATCGGTTTCTGAAAAATATCGCGGGGTGGTGCGCATTGTAAGGGTTTCTGACAGGCCATTCACAAGTAGGAGTGAGAAAAACTACACGGGGTGGTGTGAATCGGAGGGTCTGAATAGGAACAGGCAGTGAGTGGCAATGTAGGATGGAGAAAAGCACCACAGGGTGGTCCGCATGGGGAGGTCATGAAACATGCAGTGACAATGAGGGATAGGCTCCTGAAAAACATCGAGGGGTGGTGTGCATTGTAAGGATTTCTAACAGGCCATTCACTAGTAGGAGTGAGAAAAAAAACACGGGGTGGTGTGAATCGGAGGGTCTGAATTATAATAGGCAGTGAGTGGCAATGTAGGATGGAGAACGGCACCATGGGTTGATCAGCTTGGGCAGGTCAGGAAACATGCAGTGGCAATGTAGGATAGGTTTCTCAAAAACATCGTGGGGTGGTGCGCAATGTAAGGGTTTCTAACAGGCCATTCACTAGAAGGAGTGAGAAAAACATCATTGGTTGGTGTGATTCGGAGGGTCTGAATTGGAATAGGGAGAAAGTGGCAATGTCGGATGGAGAAAAGCACCACGGGGTGGTCAGCATGGGGAGGTCATGAAACATGCAGTGGCAATGTAGGATAGGTTTCTGAAAAACATCACGGGGTGGTGAGCATTGTAAGGGTTTCTAACAGGCCATTCACTAGTAGGAGTGAGAAAAACATCACGGGGTGGTGTGAATCAGAGTGTTTAAATTAGGATAGGCAGTGAGTGGCAATGTAGGATGGAGAATAGCACCACGGGGTGGTCAGCATGGGGAGGTAAGGAATTATACAGTGGCAATATAGGTTAGGTTTCTGAAAAACATTGGGATAGACGGTGAGTAGCAATGTAGAATGAAGAAAAGCATCACGGGGTGGTCAGCATGGGGAGGTCAGGAAACATGCAGTGGCAATGTAGGATAGGTTTCTGAAAAACAATGCGTTGTGGTGCGCATTGTAAGGGATTCTAACAGGCCATTTACTAGTAGCAGTGAGAAAAACATCATGGGGTGTGTGAATCTGAAGGTCTGAAGTAGGATAGCCAGTGATTGGCAATGTAGGATGCGGAAAAGCACCACGCGGTGGTCAGCATAGGGAGGTCAGGAAATATACAGTGGTAATGTAGGATATGTTTCTGAAAAACATCGCTCGGTGGTGCGCATGGTAAGGGTTTCTAACAGGCCATTCACTAGTAGGAGTGAGAAAAACATCACGGGGTGTTGTGAATCTGAAGGTCTGAATTGGGATAGCCAGTGAGTGGCAATGTAGGATGGAGAAAAGCACCACGCCGTGATCAAGATGGGGAGGTCAGGAAACATACAGTGGTAATGTAGGATAGGTTTCTGAAAAACATGGCTTGGTGGTACGCATTGCAAGGGTTTCTAACAGGCCATTCACTAGTAGGAGTGAAAAAAATATTACGGGGTGGTGTGAATCGGAGGGTCTGAATTAGAATAGGCAGTGAGTGACAATGTATAATGGAGAAAAGCACCACAAATGGTCAGCATGGGGAGGTCAGGAAACATGCAGTGGCAATGTAGGTTAGGTTTCTGAAAAACATGGCGGGGTGGTGCGCATTGTAAGGGTTTCTAACATGCCATTCACTAAAAGTCTGCCAAAAACATCACGGGTTGGTGTGAATTGGAGGGACTGATTTGGGATAGGCAGTGAGTGGCAATGTAGGATGGAGAATAACACCACGGGGTGGTCAGCATAGGGAGGACAGGAAACATGCAGTTGTAATATAGGATAGGTTTCTGAAAATAATCGAAGGGTGGTGCACATTGTAAGGGTTTCAAACAGGCCATTCACTAGTAGGACTGAGAAAATCATCAAGGGGTGGTGTGAATCGGAGGGTCTGAATTAGGATAGGCAGTGAGTGGCAATGTAGGATGGAGAAAAGCACCACGGGGTGGTCAGGAAACATGCAGTGGCAATGAAGGTTAGGTCAGGAAACATGTAGTGGCAATGTAGGTTAGGTCATGAAACATGCAGTGGCAATGAAGGTTAGGATTCTGAAAAACACGTTAGGGAGTCACAATGTAGGATGGATTGGTCAGGATGAGGAGGTCAGGAAACATGCAGTGGCAATGTAGGTTAGGTTTCTGAAAAACATCGCGGGGTGGTGCGCATTGTAAGTGTTTCTAACAGGTCATTCACTAGTCGGAGTGAGCAAAACACCACGGGGGGGTGTGAATCTGAGGGTCTGAATTGCGATAGGCAAGGAGTGTCAATATAGGATGGAGAAAAGCACCGCGGGGTGGTCAGCATGGGGAGGTCAGGAAACATGCAGTGGCAATGTAGGATAGGTTTCTGAAAATCATCGAGGGGTGGTGTGCATTGCAAGGGTTTCTAACAGAACATTCAATAGTAGGAGTGAAAAAACATCACGGGATGGTGTGAATCGGATTGTGTGTATTAGGATAGGCAGTGATTGGCAATGTGTGATGGAGAAAAGCACCACAGGGTCGTCAGCTTGGGGAGGTCATGAAACATGCAGTGGCAATGTAGGATAGGTTTCTGAAAAACATCACGGGGTGGTGAGCATTGTAAGGGTTTCTAACAGGCCATTCACTAGTAGGAGTGAGAAAAACATCACGGGGTGGTGTGAATCACAGTGTTTCAATTAAGGTAGGCAGTGAGTGGCAATGTAGGATGGAGAATAGCACCACGGGGTGGTCAGCATGGGGAGGTCAGGAATCATACAGTGGCAATATTGGTTAGGTTTCTGAAAACATTGGGATAGACGGTGAGTAGCAATGTAGAATGAAGAAAAGCATCACGGGGTGGTCAGCATGGGGAGGTCAGGAAACATGCAGTGGCAATGTAGGATAGGTTTCTGAAAAACAATGCAGTGTGGTGCGCATTGTAAGGGATTCTAACAGGCCATTCACTATTAGGAGTGAGAAAAACATCATGGGGTGTGTGAATCTGAAGGTCTGAAGTAGGATAGCCAGTGAGTGGCAATGTAGGATGCGGAAAAGCACCAAGCGGTGGTCAGCATGGGGAGGTCAGGAAACATACAGTGGTAATGTAGGATAGGTTTCTGAAAAACATCGCTGGGTGGTGCGCATGGTAAGGGTTTCTAACAGGCCATTCACTAGTAGGAGTGAGAAAACCATCACGGGGTGGTGTGAATCTGAAGCTCTGAATTAGTATAGCCAGTGAGTGTCAATGTAGGATGGAGAAAAGCACCACGAGGTGGTCAGCATAGGGAGGTCAGGAAACATACAGTGGTAATGTAGGATATGTTTCTGAAAAACATCGCTCGTGGTGCTCATGGTAAGGGTTTCTAACATGCCATTCACTAGTAGGATTGAGAAAAACATCACGGGGTGTTGTGAATCTGAAGGTCTGAATTGGGATAGCCAGTGAGTGGCAAGTTAGGATGGAGATAAGCACCACACGGTGATCAGCATGGGGAGGTCAGGAAACATACAGTGGTAATGTAGGATAGGTTTCTGAAAAACATGGCTTGGTGGTACGCATTGTAAGGGTTTCTAACAGGCCATTCACTAGTAGGAGTGAAAAAAATATCACGGGGTGTTGTGAATCGGAGGGTGTGAATTAGAATAGGCAGTGAGTGACAATATATAATGGAAAAAAGCACCACCAGATTGTCAGCATGGCGAGGTCAGGAAACATGCAGTGGCAATGTAGGTTAGGTTTCTGAAAAACATCGCGGGGTGGTGCGCATTGTAAGGGTTTCTAACAGGCCAATCACTAGTAGGAGTGAGGCAAACATCACGGGGTGGTGTGAATCGGAAGGGCTGAATTAGTATAGGCAGTGAGTGGCAATGTAGGATGGAGAAAAGCTCTACGGGGTATTCAGCATGGGGAGGTAAGGAAACATGCAGTGGCAATGTAGGTTAGGTTTCTGAAAAACATCGCGGGGTTTTGCGCATTTAAGGGTTTATAACAGGGCATTCACTAGTAGGAGTGAGAAAAAAACCACGGGGTGGTATGAATCGTTGGGTCTGAATTGGGATAGGCAGTGAGTGGCAATGGAGGATGGAGAAAAGCACCACGGGGTGGTCAGGAAACATGCAGTGGCAATGAAGGTTAGGTCAGGAAACATGTAGTGGCAATGTAGTTTAGGTCATGAAACATGCAGTGGCAATGTAGGTTAGGATTCTGAAAAACACGTTAGGGAGTCACAATGTAGGATGGATTGGTCAGGATGAGGAGGTCAGGAAACATGCAGTGGCAATGTAGGTTAGGTTTCTGAAAAACATCGCGGGGTGGTGCGCATTGTAAGTGTTTCTAACAGGTCATTCACTAGTCGGAGTGAGAAAAACACTACAGGGTGGTGTGAATCTGAGGGTCTGAATTGCGATAGGCAAGGAGTTTCAATGTAGGATGGAGAAAAGCACCGCGGGGTGGTCAGCATGGGGAGGTCAGGAAACATGCAGTGGCAATGTAGGATAAGTTTCTGAAAATCATCGAGGGGTGGTGTGCATTGCAAGGGTTTCTAACAGGACATTCAATAGTAGGAGTGAAAAAACATCACGGATGGTGTGAATCGGATTGTGTGTATTAGGATAGGCAGTGATTGGCAATGTATGATGGAGAAAAGCACCACAGGGTCGTCAGCATGGGGAGGTCATGAAACATGCAGTGGCAATATAGGATCGGTTTCTGAAAAATATCGCGGGGTGGTGCGCATTGTAAGGGTTTCTGACAGGCCATTCACAAGTAGGAGTGAGAAAAACTACACGGGGTGGTGTGAATCGGAGGGTCTGAATAGGAATAGGCAGTGAGTGGCAATGTAGGATGGAGAAAAGCACCACAGGGTGGTCCGCATGGGGAGGTCATGAAACATGCAGTGACAATGAGGGATAGGCTCCTGAAAAACATCGAGGGGTGGTGTGCATTGTAAGGATTTCTAACAGGCCATTCACTAGTAGGAGTGAGAAAAAAAACACGGGGTGGTGTGAATCGGAGGGTCTGAATTATAATAGGCAGTGAGTGGCAATGTAGGATGGAGAACGGCACCATGGGTTGATCAGCTTGGGCAGGTCAGGAAACATGCAGTGGCAATGTAGGATAGGTTTCTCAAAAACATCGTGGGGTGGTGCGCAATGTAAGGGTTTCTAACAGGCCATTCACTAGAAGGAGTGAGAAAAACATCATTGGTTGGTGTGATTCGGAGGGTCTGAATTGGGATAGGGAGAAAGTGGCAATGTCGGATGGAGAAAAGCACCACGGGGTGGTCAGCATGGGGAGGTCATGAAACATGCAGTGGCAATGTAGGATAGGTTTCTGAAAAACATCACGGGGTGGTGAGCATTGTAAGGGTTTCTAACAGGCCATTCACTAGTAGGAGTGAGAAAAACATCACGGGGTGGTGTGAATCAGAGTGTTTAAATTAGGATAGGCAGTGAGTGGCAATGTAGGATGGAGAATAGCACCACGGGGTGGTCAGCATGGGGAGGTAAGGAATTATACAGTGGCAATATAGGTTAGGTTTCTGAAAAACATTGGGATAGACGGTGAGTAGCAATGTAGAATGAAGAAAAGCATCACGGGGTGGTCAGCATGGGGAGGTCAGGAAACATGCAGTGGCAATGTAGGATAGGTTTCTGAAAAACAATGCGTTGTGGTGCGCATTGTAAGGGATTCTAACAGGCCATTTACTAGTAGCAGTGAGAAAAACATCATGGGGTGTGTGAATCTGAAGGTCTGAAGTAGGATAGCCAGTGATTGGCAATGTAGGATGCGGAAAAGCACCACGCGGTGGTCACCATAGGGAGGTCAGGAAACATACAGTGGTAACGTAGGATAGGTTTCGGAAAAACATCGCTGGGTGGTGCGCATGGTAAGGGTTTCTAACAGGCCATTCACTAGTAGGAGTGAGAAAACCATCAGGGGTAGTGTGAATCTGAAGTCTGAATTAGTATAGCCAGTGAGTGGCAATGTAGGATGGAGAAAAGCACCACGCGGTGGTCAGCATAGGGAGGTCAGGAAATATACAGTGGTAATGTAGGATATGTTTCTGAAAAACATCGCTCGGTGGTGCGCATGGTAAGGGTTTCTAACAGGCCATTCACTAGTAGGAGTGAGAAAAACATCACGGGGTGTTGTGAATCTGAAGGTCTGAATTGGGATAGCCAGTGAGTGGCAATGTAGGATGGAGAAAAGCACCACGCCGTGATCAGGATGGGGAGGTCAGGAAACATACAGTGGTGATGTAGGATAGGTTTCTGAAAAACATGGCTTGGTGGTACGCATTGCAAGGGTTTCTAACAGGCCATTCACTAGTAGGAGTGAAAAAAATATTACGGGGTGGTGTGAATCGGAGGGTCTGAATTAGAATAGGCAGTGAGTGACAATGTATAATGGAGAAAAGCACCACCAGATGGTCAGCATGGGGAGGTCAGGAAACATGCAGGGGCAATGTAGGTTAGGTTTCTGAGAAACATGGCGGGGTGGTGCGCATTGTAAGTGTTTCTAACATGCCATTCACTAAAAGAGTGAGAAAAACATCACGGGGTTGGTGTGAATTGGAGGGATTGAATTGGGATACGCAGTGAGTGGCAATGTATGATGGAGAAAAGCACCACGGGGTGGTCATCATGGGGAGGTCATGAAACATGCAGTGGCAATGTAGGATAGGTTTCTGAAAAACATTGCGGGGTGGTGCACTTTGTAAGGGTTTCTCACAGGCCATTAACTAGTAGGAGTGAGAAAATCATCAAGCGGTGGTGTGAATCACAGTCTCTGAATAAGTATAGGCAGTGAGTGGAAATGTAGGATGGAGAAAAGTACCACGGGGTGGTCAGGATACATGCAGTAGCAATGTAGGTTAGGTTAGGAAACATGCAGTGGCAATGTAGGTTAGATTTCTAAAAAACATGGCAGGGAGTCACTATGTAGTATGGAGTGATCAGCATGGGGAGGTCAGGAAACATGCAGAAGCAATGTAGGTTAGGTTTCTGAAAAACATCGAGGGGTGGTGCGCATTGTAAGGGCCATTCACTAGGATTAGTGAGAAAAACATCACGCGGTGCTGTGCATAAGAGGGTCTGAACTAGGATAGGCCGTGAGTGGCAATGTAAGATGGAGAAAGTACCACGGGGTGGTCAGCAAGCGGAGGTCAGGAAACATGCAGTGGCAATGTAGGATAGGTTTCTGAAAAATATCGCGGGGTGGTGAGCATTTTAAGGGTTTTTAACAGGCCATTCACTAGTAGGAGTGAGAAAAACATCAAGGGGTGGTGTGAATCGGAGGGTCTGAATTAGGATAGGCAGTGAGTGGCAATGTAGGATGGAGAAAAGCACCACGGTGTGGTCAGCATGGGGAGGTCAGGAATCATGCAGTGGCAATGTACATTAGGATTCTGAAACACATCGCGGGGTGGTGCGCATTGTAAGGTTTTCTAATAGGCCATTCACTAGCAGGAGTGAGAAAAACATAACCTGGTGGTGTGAATCAGAGAGTCTTAATTAGGATAGGCAGTGAGTGGCAAGGTAGGATGTAGAAAAGCACCACGGGATGGTCAGGAAACATGCAGTGGCAATGTAGGTTAGGTTTCTGAAAAACATGGCGGGGTGGTGCGCATTGTAAGGGTTTCTAACAGGCCATTCACTAAAAGTCTGACAAAACCTCACGGGTTGGTGTGAATTGGAGGGACTGATTTGGGATAGGCAGTGAGTGGCAATGTAGGATGGAGAATAACACCACGGGGTGGTCAGCATAGGGAGGACAGGAAACATGCAGTTGTAATATAGGATAGGTTTCTGAAAATAATCGAGGGGTGGTGCACATTGTAAGGGTTTCAAACAGGCCATTCACTAGTAGGACTGAGATAATCATCAAGGGGTGGTGTGAATCGGAGGGTCTGAATTAGGATAGGCAGTGAGTGGCAATGTAGGATGGAGAAAAGCACCACGGGGTGGTCAGGAAACATGCAGTGGCAATGAAGGTTAGGTCAGGAAACATGTAGTGGCAATGTAGGTTAGGTCATGAAACATGCAGTGGCAATGAAGGTTAGGATTCTGAAAAACACGTTAGGGAGTCACAATGTAGGATGGATTGGTCAGGATGAGGAGGTCAGGAAACATGCAGTGGCAATGTAGGTTAGGTTTCTGAAAAACATCGCGGGGTGGTGCGCATTGTAAGTGTTTCTAACAGGTCATTCACTAGTCGGAGTGAGCAAAACACCACGGGGGGGTGTGAATCTGAGGGTCTGAATTGCGATAGGCAAGGAGTGTCAATATAGGATGGAGAAAAGCACCGCGGGGTGGTCAGCATGGGGAGGTCAGGAAACATGCAGTGGCAATGTAGGATAGGTTTCTGAAAATCATCGAGGGGTGGTGTGCATTGCAAGGGTTTCTAACAGAACATTCAATAGTAGGAGTGAAAAAACATCACGGGATGGTGTGAATCGGATTGTGTGTATTAGGATAGGCAGTGATTGGCAATGTGTGATGGAGAAAAGCACCACAGGGTCGTCAGCTTGGGGAGGTCATGAAACATGCAGTGGCAATGTAGGATAGGTTTCTGAAAAACATCACGGGGTGGTGAGCATTGTAAGGGTTTCTAACAGGCCATTCACTAGTAGGAGTGAGAAAAACATCACGGGGTGGTGTGAATCACAGTGTTTCAATTAAGGTAGGCAGTGAGTGGCAATGTAGGATGGAGAATAGCACCACGGGGTGGTCAGCATGGGGAGGTCAGGAATCATACAGTGGCAATATTGGTTAGGTTTCTGAAAACATTGGGATAGACGGTGAGTAGCAATGTAGAATGAAGAAAAGCATCACGGGGTGGTCAGCATGGGGAGGTCAGGAAACATGCAGTGGCAATGTAGGATAGGTTTCTGAAAAACAATGCAGTGTGGTGCGCATTGTAAGGGATTCTAACAGGCCATTCACTATTAGGAGTGAGAAAAACATCATGGGGTGTGTGAATCTGAAGGTCTGAAGTAGGATAGCCAGTGAGTGGCAATGTAGGATGCGGAAAAGCACCAAGCGGTGGTCAGCATGGGGAGGTCAGGAAACATACAGTGGTAATGTAGGATAGGTTTCTGAAAAACATCGCTGGGTGGTGCGCATGGTAAGGGTTTCTAACAGGCCATTCACTAGTAGGAGTGAGAAATCCATCACACTGTGGTGTGAATCTGAAGCTCTGAATTAGTATAGCCAGTGAGTGTCAATGTAGGATGGAGAAAAGCACCACGAGGTGGTCAGCATAGGGAGGTCAGGAAACATACAGTGGTAATGTAGGATATGTTTCTGAAAAACATCGCTCGTGGTGCTCATGGTAAGGGTTTCTAACAGGCCATTCACTAGTAGGATTGAGAAAAACATCACGGGGTGTTGTGAATCTGAAGGTCTGAATTGGGATAGCCAGTGAGTGGCAAGTTAGGATGGAGATAAGCACCACACGGTGATCAGCATGGGGAGGTCAGGAAACATACAGTGGTAATGTAGGATAGTTTTCTGAAAAACATGGCTTGGTGGTACGCATTGTAAGGGTTTCTAACAGGCCATTCACTAGTAGGAGTGAAAAAAAATATCACGGGGTGTTGTGAATCGGAGGGTGTGAATTAGAATAGGCAGTGAGTGACAATGTATAATGGAGAAAAGCACCACCAGATTGTCAGCATGGTGAGGTCAGGAAACATGCAGTGGCAATGTAGGTTAGGTTTCTGAAAAACATCGCGGGGTGGTGCGCATTGTAAGGGTTTCTAACAGGCCAATCACTAGTAGGAGTGAGGCAAACATCACGGGGTGGTGTGAATCGGAAGGGCTGAATTAGTATAGGCAGTGAGTGGCAATGTAGGATGGAGAAAAGCTCTACGGGGTATTCAGCATGGGGAGGTAAGGAAACATGCAGTGGCAATGTAGGTTAGGTTTCTGAAAAACATCGCGGGGTGTTGCGCATTGTAAGGGTTTATAACAGGGCATTCACTAGTAGGAGTGAGAAAAAAACCACGGGGTGGTATGAATCGTTGGGTCTGAATTGGGATAGGCAGTGAGTGGCAATGGAGGATGGAGAAAAGCACCACGGGGTGGTCAGGAAACATGCAGTGGCAATGAAGGTTAGGTCAGGAAACATGTAGTGGCAATGTAGTTTAGGTCATGAAACATGCAGTGGCAATGTAGGTTAGGATTCTGAAAAACACGTTAGGGAGTCACAATGTAGGATGGATTGGTCAGGATGAGGAGGTCAGGAAACATGCAGTGGCAATGTAGGTTAGGTTTCTGAAAAACATCGCGGGGTGGTGCGCATTGTAAGTGTTTCTAACAGGTCATTCACTAGTCGGAGTGAGAAAAACACTACAGGGTGGTGTGAATCTGAGGGTCTGAATTGCGATAGGCAAGGAGTTTCAATGTAGGATGGAGAAAAGCACCGCGGGGTGGTCAGCATGGGGAGGTCAGGAAACATGCAGTGGCAATGTAGGATAGGTTTCTGAAAAACAATGCGTTGTGGTGCGCATTGTAAGGGATTCTAACAGGCCATTTACTAGTAGCAGTGAGAAAAACATCATGGGGTGTGTGAATCTGAAGGTCTGAAGTAGGATAGCCAGTGATTGGCAATGTAGGATGCGGAAAAGCACCACGCGGTGGTCACCATAGGGAGGTCAGGAAACATACAGTGGTAACGTAGGATAGGTTTCGGAAAAACATCGCTGGGTGGTGCGCATGGTAAGGGTTTCTAACAGGCCATTCACTAGTAGGAGTGAGAAAACCATCAGGGGTAGTGTGAATCTGAAGTCTGAATTAGTATAGCCAGTGAGTGGCAATGTAGGATGGAGAAAAGCACCACGCGGTGGTCAGCATAGGGAGGTCAGGAAATATACAGTGGTAATGTAGGATATGTTTCTGAAAAACATCGCTCGGTGGTGCGCATGGTAAGGGTTTCTAACAGGCCATTCACTAGTAGGAGTGAGAAAAACATCACGGGGTGTTGTGAATCTGAAGGTCTGAATTGGGATAGCCAGTGAGTGGCAATGTAGGATGGAGAAAAGCACCACGCCGTGATCAGGATGGGGAGGTCAGGAAACATACAGTGGTGATGTAGGATAGGTTTCTGAAAAACATGGCTTGGTGGTACGCATTGCAAGGGTTTCTAACAGGCCATTCACTAGTAGGAGTGAAAAAAATATTACGGGGTGGTGTGAATCGGAGGGTCTGAATTAGAATAGGCAGTGAGTGACAATGTATAATGGAGAAAAGCACCACCAGATGGTCAGCATGGGGAGGTCAGGAAACATGCAGGGGCAATGTAGGTTAGGTTTCTGAGAAACATGGCGGGGTGGTGCGCATTGTAAGTGTTTCTAACATGCCATTCACTAAAAGAGTGAGAAAAACATCACGGGGTTGGTGTGAATTGGAGGGATTGAATTGGGATACGCAGTGAGTGGCAATGTATGATGGAGAAAAGCACCACGGGGTGGTCATCATGGGGAGGTCATGAAACATGCAGTGGCAATGTAGGATAGGTTTCTGAAAAACATTGCGGGGTGGTGCACTTTGTAAGGGTTTCTCACAGGCCATTAACTAGTAGGAGTGAGAAAATCATCAAGCGGTGGTGTGAATCACAGTCTCTGAATAAGTATAGGCAGTGAGTGGAAATGTAGGATGGAGAAAAGTACCACGGGGTGGTCAGGATACATGCAGTAGCAATGTAGGTTAGGTTAGGAAACATGCAGTGGCAATGTAGGTTAGATTTCTAAAAAACATGGCAGGGAGTCACTATGTAGTATGGAGTGATCAGCATGGGGAGGTCAGGAAACATGCAGAAGCAATGTAGGTTAGGTTTCTGAAAAACATCGAGGGGTGGTGCGCATTGTAAGGGCCATTCACTAGGATTAGTGAGAAAAACATCACGCGGTGCTGTGCATAAGAGGGTCTGAACTAGGATAGGCCGTGAGTGGCAATGTAAGATGGAGAAAGTACCACGGGGTGGTCAGCAAGCGGAGGTCAGGAAACATGCAGTGGCAATGTAGGATAGGTTTCTGAAAAATATCGCGGGGTGGTGAGCATTTTAAGGGTTTTTAACAGGCCATTCACTAGTAGGAGTGAGAAAAACATCAAGGGGTGGTGTGAATCGGAGGGTCTGAATTAGGATAGGCAGTGAGTGGCAATGTAGGATGGAGAAAAGCACCACGGTGTGGTCAGCATGGGGAGGTCAGGAATCATGCAGTGGCAATGTACATTAGGATTCTGAAACACATCGCGGGGTGGTGCGCATTGTAAGGTTTTCTAATAGGCCATTCACTAGCAGGAGTGAGAAAAACATAACCTGGTGGTGTGAATCAGAGAGTCTTAATTAGGATAGGCAGTGAGTGGCAAGGTAGGATGTAGAAAAGCACCACGGGATGGTCAGGAAACATGCAGTGGCAATGTAGGTTAGGTTTCTGAAAAACATGGCGGGGTGGTGCGCATTGTAAGGGTTTCTAACAGGCCATTCACTAAAAGTCTGACAAAACCTCACGGGTTGGTGTGAATTGGAGGGACTGATTTGGGATAGGCAGTGAGTGGCAATGTAGGATGGAGAATAACACCACGGGGTGGTCAGCATAGGGAGGACAGGAAACATGCAGTTGTAATATAGGATAGGTTTCTGAAAATAATCGAGGGGTGGTGCACATTGTAAGGGTTTCAAACAGGCCATTCACTAGTAGGACTGAGATAATCATCAAGGGGTGGTGTGAATCGGAGGGTCTGAATTAGGATAGGCAGTGAGTGGCAATGTAGGATGGAGAAAAGCACCACGGGGTGGTCAGGAAACATGCAGTGGCAATGAAGGTTAGGTCAGGAAACATGTAGTGGCAATGTAGGTTAGGTCATGAAACATGCAGTGGCAATGAAGGTTAGGATTCTGAAAAACACGTTAGGGAGTCACAATGTAGGATGGATTGGTCAGGATGAGGAGGTCAGGAAACATGCAGTGGCAATGTAGGTTAGGTTTCTGAAAAACATCGCGGGGTGGTGCGCATTGTAAGTGTTTCTAACAGGTCATTCACTAGTCGGAGTGAGCAAAACACCACGGGGGGGTGTGAATCTGAGGGTCTGAATTGCGATAGGCAAGGAGTGTCAATATAGGATGGAGAAAAGCACCGCGGGGTGGTCAGCATGGGGAGGTCAGGAAACATGCAGTGGCAATGTAGGATAGGTTTCTGAAAATCATCGAGGGGTGGTGTGCATTGCAAGGGTTTCTAACAGAACATTCAATAGTAGGAGTGAAAAAACATCACGGGATGGTGTGAATCGGATTGTGTGTATTAGGATAGGCAGTGATTGGCAATGTGTGATGGAGAAAAGCACCACAGGGTCGTCAGCTTGGGGAGGTCATGAAACATGCAGTGGCAATGTAGGATAGGTTTCTGAAAAACATCACGGGGTGGTGAGCATTGTAAGGGTTTCTAACAGGCCATTCACTAGTAGGAGTGAGAAAAACATCACGGGGTGGTGTGAATCACAGTGTTTCAATTAAGGTAGGCAGTGAGTGGCAATGTAGGATGGAGAATAGCACCACGGGGTGGTCAGCATGGGGAGGTCAGGAATCATACAGTGGCAATATTGGTTAGGTTTCTGAAAACATTGGGATAGACGGTGAGTAGCAATGTAGAATGAAGAAAAGCATCACGGGGTGGTCAGCATGGGGAGGTCAGGAAACATGCAGTGGCAATGTAGGATAGGTTTCTGAAAAACAATGCAGTGTGGTGCGCATTGTAAGGGATTCTAACAGGCCATTCACTATTAGGAGTGAGAAAAACATCATGGGGTGTGTGAATCTGAAGGTCTGAAGTAGGATAGCCAGTGAGTGGCAATGTAGGATGCGGAAAAGCACCAAGCGGTGGTCAGCATGGGGAGGTCAGGAAACATACAGTGGTAATGTAGGATAGGTTTCTGAAAAACATCGCTGGGTGGTGCGCATGGTAAGGGTTTCTAACAGGCCATTCACTAGTAGGAGTGAGAAATCCATCACACTGTGGTGTGAATCTGAAGCTCTGAATTAGTATAGCCAGTGAGTGTCAATGTAGGATGGAGAAAAGCACCACGAGGTGGTCAGCATAGGGAGGTCAGGAAACATACAGTGGTAATGTAGGATATGTTTCTGAAAAACATCGCTCGTGGTGCTCATGGTAAGGGTTTCTAACAGGCCATTCACTAGTAGGATTGAGAAAAACATCACGGGGTGTTGTGAATCTGAAGGTCTGAATTGGGATAGCCAGTGAGTGGCAAGTTAGGATGGAGATAAGCACCACACGGTGATCAGCATGGGGAGGTCAGGAAACATACAGTGGTAATGTAGGATAGTTTTCTGAAAAACATGGCTTGGTGGTACGCATTGTAAGGGTTTCTAACAGGCCATTCACTAGTAGGAGTGAAAAAAAATATCACGGGGTGTTGTGAATCGGAGGGTGTGAATTAGAATAGGCAGTGAGTGACAATGTATAATGGAGAAAAGCACCACCAGATTGTCAGCATGGTGAGGTCAGGAAACATGCAGTGGCAATGTAGGTTAGGTTTCTGAAAAACATCGCGGGGTGGTGCGCATTGTAAGGGTTTCTAACAGGCCAATCACTAGTAGGAGTGAGGCAAACATCACGGGGTGGTGTGAATCGGAAGGGCTGAATTAGTATAGGCAGTGAGTGGCAATGTAGGATGGAGAAAAGCTCTACGGGGTATTCAGCATGGGGAGGTAAGGAAACATGCAGTGGCAATGTAGGTTAGGTTTCTGAAAAACATCGCGGGGTGTTGCGCATTGTAAGGGTTTATAACAGGGCATTCACTAGTAGGAGTGAGAAAAAAACCACGGGGTGGTATGAATCGTTGGGTCTGAATTGGGATAGGCAGTGAGTGGCAATGGAGGATGGAGAAAAGCACCACGGGGTGGTCAGGAAACATGCAGTGGCAATGAAGGTTAGGTCAGGAAACATGTAGTGGCAATGTAGTTTAGGTCATGAAACATGCAGTGGCAATGTAGGTTAGGATTCTGAAAAACACGTTAGGGAGTCACAATGTAGGATGGATTGGTCAGGATGAGGAGGTCAGGAAACATGCAGTGGCAATGTAGGTTAGGTTTCTGAAAAACATCGCGGGGTGGTGCGCATTGTAAGTGTTTCTAACAGGTCATTCACTAGTCGGAGTGAGAAAAACACTACAGGGTGGTGTGAATCTGAGGGTCTGAATTGCGATAGGCAAGGAGTTTCAATGTAGGATGGAGAAAAGCACCGCGGGGTGGTCAGCATGGGGAGGTCAGGAAACATGCAGTGACAATGAGGGATAGGCTCCTGAAAAACATCGAGGGGTGGTGTGCATTGTAAGGATTTCTAACAGGCCATTCACTAGTAGGAGTGAGAAAAAAAACACGGGGTGTTGTGAATCGGAGGGTCTGAATTATAATAGGCAGTGAGTGGCAATGTAGGATGGAGAACGGCACCATGGGTTGATCAGCTTGGGCAGGTCAGGAAACATGCAGTGGCAATGTAGGATAAGTTTCTGAAAATCATCGAGGGGTGGTGTGCATTGCAAGGGTTTCTAACAGGACATTCAATAGTAGGAGTGAAAAAACATCACGGATGGTGTGAATCGGATTGTGTGTATTAGGATAGGCAGTGATTGGCAATGTATGATGGAGAAAAGCACCACAGGGTCGTCAGCATGGGGAGGTCATGAAACATGCAGTGGCAATATAGGATCGGTTTCTGAAAAATATCGCGGGGTGGTGCGCATTGTAAGGGTTTCTGACAGGCCATTCACAAGTAGGAGTGAGAAAAACTACACGGGGTGGTGTGAATCGGAGGGTCTGAATAGGAATAGGCAGTGAGTGGCAATGTAGGATGGAGAAAAGCACCACAGGGTGGTCCGCATGGGGAGGTCATGAAACATGCAGTGACAATGAGGGATAGGCTCCTGAAAAACATCGAGGGGTGGTGTGCATTGTAAGGATTTCTAACAGGCCATTCACTAGTAGGAGTGAGAAAAAAAACACGGGGTGGTGTGAATCGGAGGGTCTGAATTATAATAGGCAGTGAGTGGCAATGTAGGATGGAGAACGGCACCATGGGTTGATCAGCTTGGGCAGGTCAGGAAACATGCAGTGGCAATGTAGGATAGGTTTCTCAAAAACATCGTGGGGTGGTGCGCAATGTAAGGGTTTCTAACAGGCCATTCACTAGAAGGAGTGAGAAAAACATCATTGGTTGGTGTGATTCGGAGGGTCTGAATTGGGATAGGGAGAAAGTGGCAATGTCGGATGGAGAAAAGCACCACGGGGTGGTCAGCATGGGGAGGTCATGAAACATGCAGTGGCAATGTAGGATAGGTTTCTGAAAAACATCACGGGGTGGTGAGCATTGTAAGGGTTTCTAACAGGCCATTCACTAGTAGGAGTGAGAAAAACATCACGGGGTGGTGTGAATCAGAGTGTTTAAATTAGGATAGGCAGTGAGTGGCAATGTAGGATGGAGAATAGCACCACGGGGTGGTCAGCATGGGGAGGTAAGGAATTATACAGTGGCAATATAGGTTAGGTTTCTGAAAAACATTGGGATAGACGGTGAGTAGCAATGTAGAATGAAGAAAAGCATCACGGGGTGGTCAGCATGGGGAGGTCAGGAAACATGCAGTGGCAATGTAGGATAGGTTTCTGAAAAACAATGCGTTGTGGTGCGCATTGTAAGGGATTCTAACAGGCCATTTACTAGTAGCAGTGAGAAAAACATCATGGGGTGTGTGAATCTGAAGGTCTGAAGTAGGATAGCCAGTGATTGGCAATGTAGGATGCGGAAAAGCACCACGCGGTGGTCACCATAGGGAGGTCAGGAAACATACAGTGGTAACGTAGGATAGGTTTCGGAAAAACATCGCTGGCTGGTGCGCATGGTAAGGGTTTCTAACAGGCCATTCACTAGTAGGAGTGAGAAAACCATCACGGGGTAGTGTGAATCTGAAGTCTGAATTAGTATAGCCAGTGAGTGGCAATGTAGGATGGAGAAAAGCACCACGCGGTGGTCAGCATAGGGAGGTCAGGAAATATACAGTGGTAATGTAGGATATGTTTCTGAAAAACATCGCTCGGTGGTGTGCATGGTAAGGGTTTCTAACAGGCCATTCACTAGTAGGAGTGAGAAAAACATCACGGGGTGTTGTGAATCTGAAGGTCTGAATTGGGATAGCCAGTGAGTGGCAATGTAGGATGGAGAAAAGCACCACGCCGTGATCAAGATGGGGAGGTCAGGAAACATACAGTGGTAATGTAGGATAGGTTTCTGAAAAACATGGCTTGGTGGTACGCATTGCAAGGGTTTCTAACAGGCCATTCACTAGTAGGAGTGAAAAAAATATTACGGGGTGGTGTGAATCGGAGGGTCTGAATTAGAATAGGCAGTGAGTGACAATGTATAATGGAGAAAAGCACCACAAATGGTCAGCATGGGGAGGTCAGGAAACATGCAGTGGCAATGTAGGTTAGGTTTCTGAAAAACATGGCGGGGTGGTGCGCATTGTAAGGGTTTCTAACAGGCCATTCACTAAAAGTCTGACAAAAACATCACGGGTTGGTGTGAATTGGAGGGACTGATTTGGGATAGGCAGTGAGTGGCAATGTAGGATGGAGAATAACACCACGGGGTGGTCAGCATAGGGAGGACAGGAAACATGCAGTTGTAATATAGGATAGGTTTCTGAAAATAATCGAGGGGTGGTGCACATTGTAAGGGTTTCAAACAGGCCATTCACTAGTAGGACTGAGAAAATCATCAAGGGGTGGTGTGAATCGGAGGGTCTGAATTAGCATAGGCAGTGAGTGGCAATGTAGGATGGAGAAAAGCACCACGGGGTGGTCAGGAAACATGCAGTGGCAATGAAGGTTAGGTCAGGAAACATGTAGTGGCAATGTAGGTTAGGTCATGAAACATGCAGTGGCAATGAAGGTTAGGATTCTGAAAAACACGTTAGGGAGTCACAATGTAGGATGGATTGGTCAGGATGAGGAGGTCAGGAAACATGCAGTGGCAATGTAGGTTAGGTTTCTGAAAAACATCGCGTGGTGGTGCGCATTGTAAGTGTTTCTAACAGGTCATTCACTAGTCGGAGTGAGCAAAACACCACGGGGGGGTGTGAATCTGAGGGTCTGAATTGCGATAGGCAAGGAGTGTCAATATAGGATGGAGAAAAGCACCGCGGGGTGGTCAGCATGGGGAGGTCAGGAAACATGCAGTGGCAATGTAGGATAAGTTTCTGAAAATCATCGAGGGGTGGTGTGCATTGCAAGGGTTTCTAACAGGACATTCAATAGTAGGAGTGAAAAAACATCACGGATGGTGTGAATCGGATTGTGTGTATTAGGATAGGCAGTGATTGGCAATGTATGATGGAGAAAAGCACCACAGGGTCGTCAGCATGGGGAGGTCATGAAACATGCAGTGGCAATATAGGATCGGTTTCTGAAAAATATCGCGGGGTGGTGCGCATTGTAAGGGTTTCTGACAGGCCATTCACAAGTAGGAGTGAGAAAAACTACACGGGGTGGTGTGAATCGGAGGGTCTGAATAGGAACAGGCAGTGAGTGGCAATGTAGGATGGAGAAAAGCACCACAGGGTGGTCCGCATGGGGAGGTCATGAAACATGCAGTGACAATGAGGGATAGGCTCCTGAAAAACATCGAGGGGTGGTGTGCATTGTAAGGATTTCTAACAGGCCATTCACTAGTAGGAGTGAGAAAAAAAACACGGGGTGGTGTGAATCGGAGGGTCTGAATTATAATAGGCAGTGAGTGGCAATGTAGGATGGAGAACGGCACCATGGGTTGATCAGCTTGGGCAGGTCAGGAAACATGCAGTGGCAATGTAGGATAGGTTTCTCAAAAACATCGTGGGGTGGTGCGCAATGTAAGGGTTTCTAACAGGCCATTCACTAGAAGGAGTGAGAAAAACATCATTGGTTGGTGTGATTCGGAGGGTCTGAATTGGAATAGGGAGAAAGTGGCAATGTCGGATGGAGAAAAGCACCACGGGGTGGTCAGCATGGGGAGGTCATGAAACATGCAGTGGCAATGTAGGATAGGTTTCTGAAAAACATCACGGGGTGGTGAGCATTGTAAGGGTTTCTAACAGGCCATTCACTAGTAGGAGTGAGAAAAACATCACGGGGTGGTGTGAATCAGAGTGTTTAAATTAGGATAGGCAGTGAGTGGCAATGTAGGATGGAGAATAGCACCACGGGGTGGTCAGCATGGGGAGGTAAGGAATTATACAGTGGCAATATAGGTTAGGTTTCTGAAAAACATTGGGATAGACGGTGAGTAGCAATGTAGAATGAAGAAAAGCATCACGGGGTGGTCAGCATGGGGAGGTCAGGAAACATGCAGTGGCAATGTAGGATAGGTTTCTGAAAAACAATGCGTTGTGGTGCGCATTGTAAGGGATTCTAACAGGCCATTTACTAGTAGCAGTGAGAAAAACATCATGGGGTGTGTGAATCTGAAGGTCTGAAGTAGGATAGCCAGTGATTGGCAATGTAGGATGCGGAAAAGCACCACGCGGTGGTCACCATAGGGAGGTCAGGAAACATACAGTGGTAACGTAGGATAGGTTTCGGAAAAACATCGCTGGGTGGTGCGCATGGTAAGGGTTTCTAACAGGCCATTCACTAGTAGGAGTGAGAAAACCATCAGGGGTAGTGTGAATCTGAAGTCTGAATTAGTATAGCCAGTGAGTGGCAATGTAGGATGGAGAAAAGCACCACGCGGTGGTCAGCATAGGGAGGTCAGGAAATATACAGTGGTAATGTAGGATATGTTTCTGAAAAACATCGCTCGGTGGTGCGCATGGTAAGGGTTTCTAACAGGCCATTCACTAGTAGGAGTGAGAAAAACATCACGGGGTGTTATGAATCTGAAGGTCTGAATTGGGATAGCCAGTGAGTGGCAATGTAGGATGGAGAAAAGCACCACGCCGTGATCAGGATGGGGAGGTCAGGAAACATACAGTGGTGATGTAGGATAGGTTTCTGAAAAACATGGCTTGGTGGTACGCATTGCAAGGGTTTCTAACAGGCCATTCACTAGTAGGAGTGAAAAAAATATTACGGGGTGGTGTGAATCGGAGGGTCTGAATTAGAATAGGCAGTGAGTGACAATGTATAATGGAGAAAAGCACCACCAGATGGTCAGCATGGGGAGGTCAGGAAACATGCAGGGGCAATGTAGGTTAGGTTTCTGAGAAACATGGCGGGGTGGTGCGCATTGTAAGTGTTTCTAACATGCCATTCACTAAAAGAGTGAGAAAAACATCACGGGGTTGGTGTGAATTGGAGGGATTGAATTGGGATACGCAGTGAGTGGCAATGTATGATGGAGAAAAGCACCACGGGGTGGTCATCATGGGGAGGTCATGAAACATGCAGTGGCAATGTAGGATAGGTTTCTGAAAAACATTGCGGGGTGGTGCACTTTGTAAGGGTTTCTCACAGGCCATTAACTAGTAGGAGTGAGAAAATCATCAAGCGGTGGTGTGAATCACAGTCTCTGAATAAGTATAGGCAGTGAGTGGAAATGTAGGATGGAGAAAAGTACCACGGGGTGGTCAGGATACATGCAGTAGCAATGTAGGTTAGGTTAGGAAACATGCAGTGGCAATGTAGGTTAGATTTCTAAAAAACATGGCAGGGAGTCACTATGTAGTATGGAGTGATCAGCATGGGGAGGTCAGGAAACATGCAGAAGCAATGTAGGTTAGGTTTCTGAAAAACATCGAGGGGTGGTGCGCATTGTAAGGGCCATTCACTAGGATTAGTGAGAAAAACATCACGCGGTGCTGTGCATAAGAGGGTCTGAACTAGGATAGGCCGTGAGTGGCAATGTAAGATGGAGAAAGTACCACGGGGTGGTCAGCAAGCGGAGGTCAGGAAACATGCAGTGGCAATGTAGGATAGGTTTCTGAAAAATATCGCGGGGTGGTGAGCATTTTAAGGGTTTTTAACAGGCCATTCACTAGTAGGAGTGAGAAAAACATCAAGGGGTGGTGTGAATCGGAGGGTCTGAATTAGGATAGGCAGTGAGTGGCAATGTAGGATGGAGAAAAGCACCACGGTGTGGTCAGCATGGGGAGGTCAGGAATCATGCAGTGGCAATGTACATTAGGATTCTGAAACACATCGCGGGGTGGTGCGCATTGTAAGGTTTTCTAATAGGCCATTCACTAGCAGGAGTGAGAAAAACATAACCTGGTGGTGTGAATCAGAGAGTCTTAATTAGGATAGGCAGTGAGTGGCAAGGTAGGATGTAGAAAAGCACCACGGGATGGTCAGGAAACATGCAGTGGAAATGTAGGATAGGTTTCTGAAAATCGTCGCGCTGTGGTGCGCATTGCAAGGGTTTCTACCAGGACATTCACTAGTAGGAGTGAAAAAACCATCAGGGGGTGTTGTGAATCGGAGTGTGTGAATTAGGATAGGCAGTGAGTGGCAACGTATGATGGAGAAAAGCACCACGGGGTGGTCAGCATGGGGAGGTCAGGAAACATGCAGGGGAAAAGTAGGATAAGTTTCTGAAAAACATGGCGGGGTGGTGTGCACTGTAAGGGTTTCTAAAAGGCCATTCACTAAAAGAGTGAGAAAAACATCACGGGGTTGGTGTAAATTGGAGGGATTGAATTGGGATACGCAGTGTGTGGCAATGTAGGATGGAGAAAAGCACCACGGGGTGGTCAGCATAGGGAGGTCAGGAAAAATGCAGTGGCAATGTAGGATAGGTTTCTGAAAAACATCGCGTGGTGGTGCGCATTGTAAGGGTTTCTAACCGGCCATTCACTAGTAGGAGTGAGAAAATCATCAAGGGGTGGTGTGAATCGGAGGGTCTGAATTTGGATAGGCAGTGAGTGGCAAAGTAGGATGGAGAAAAGCACCACGGGGTGGTCAGGAAACATGGATTGGCAATGTAGGTTAGGTAAGGAAACATGCAGTGGCAATGTAGGTTAGGTTTCTGAAAAACATGGCAGGGAGTTACAATGTAGGATGGAGTGGTCAGCATGGGGAGGTCAGGAAACCTGCAGTAGCAATGTAGGTTTGGTTTCTGAAAAACATCGAGGGCTGGTGCGCATTATAAGGGTTCCTAACTGGCCATTTACCAATAGGAGTGAGAAAAACATCATGGGGAGGTGTGAATCGGAGATTCTGAATTGGGATAGGCAGTGTGTGGCAATGAAGGATGGAGAAAAGCACCACGGGTTGGTCAGGAAACATGCAGTGGCAATGTTTGTTAGGGCAGGAAACATGTAGTGGCAATGTAGGTTAGGTCAGGAAACATGCAGTGGCAATGTAGGTTAGTTTTCTGAAAAACACGTCAGGGAGGCACAATATAAGATGGATTGGTAAGCAGGATGGAGAAAAGCACCACGGGGTGGTCAGCATGGGAGGTCAGGAAATATGCAGTGGCAATGTAGGTTAGG
The DNA here is from genome assembly GCF_034190915.1 of Cavia porcellus. Taxonomy (NCBI): domain Eukaryota; kingdom Metazoa; phylum Chordata; class Mammalia; order Rodentia; family Caviidae; genus Cavia; species Cavia porcellus. The sequence goes on along the minus strand of NW_026947871.1, from coordinate 50,862 downwards.
TTTCTGAAAAACATAGCAGGGTTGTGTGAATTCTAAGGGTTTCTAATAGGCCAAACCTAGTAGGAGTGAGAAAATCATCACGGGGTGGTGTGAATCGGAGGGTCTGAATTAGGATAGGCAGTGAGTGGCAATGTAGAATGGAGAAAAGCACCACGCGGTGGTCACCATGGGGAGGTCAGGAAACATACAGTGGTAATGTAGGATAGGTTTCTGAAAAACATCACGGGGTGGTGCGCATTTTAAGGGTTTCTAACAGGTCATTCACTAGTAGGAGTGAGAAAAACATCACGGAGTGGTGTGAATCGGAGGGTCTGAATTTGCATAGGCAGTGACTCGCAATGTAGGATGGAGAAAAGTACCACGGGTTGGTCAGCATGGGGAGGTCAGGAAACAAGCAGTGGCAATGTCGGATATGTTTATCAAAAACATCACGGGATGGTGCGCATTGTAAGGGTTTCTAACAGGCCATTCACTAGTAGGAGTGAGAAAAAATTCACGGGCTGGTGTGAATCGGAGGGTCTGAATTCGGATAGACAGTGAATGGCAATGTAGGATGGAGAAAAGCACCACGCGGTGGTCAGAATGGAGAGATCAGGAAACATACAGTGGTAATGTTGGATAGGTTTGTTAAAAACATCGCGGGGTGGTGCGCATTGTAAGGGTTTCTAACAGGTCATTCACTAGTAGGAGTGAGAAAAACATCACGGGGTGGTGTGATTCAGACGGTCTCAATTAGGATAGGCAGTGAGTGGCAATATAGGATGGAGAAAAGCACCACGGGGTGGTCAGCATGGGGAGGTCAGGAAACATGCAGGGGCAAAGTAGGATAAGTTTCTGAAAAACATGGCGGGGTGGTGTGCACTGTAAGGGATTCTAAAAGGCCATTCACTAAAAGAGTGAGAAAAACATAACGGGGTTGGTGTGAATTGGAGGGATTGAATTGGGATACGCAGTGAGTGGCAATGTAGGATGGAGAAAAGCACCACGGGGTGGTCAGCATTGGGAGGTCAGGAAACATACAGTGGTAATGTTGGATAGGTTTCTGAAAAACATCGCATGGTGGTGCGCATTGTAAGGGTTTCTAACAGGCCATTCACTAGTAGGACTGAGAAAATCATCAAGGGGTGGTGTGAATCGGAGTGTGTGAATTAGAATAGGCAGTGAGTGGCAATGTATGATGGAAAAAAGCACTACGGTGTGGTCAGCTTGGGGAGGTCAGGAAACATGCAGTGGCAATGTAGGATAGGTTTCTGAAAAACATGGCGGGGTTGTGCGCATTGTAATGGTTTCTAACAGGCCATTCACTAAAAGAGTGAGAAAAACATCACGGGTTGGTGTGAATTCGAGGGACTTAATTAGGATAGGCAGTGAGTGGCAATGTAGGATGTTGAAAAGCACCACGGCGTGGTCAGCATGGGTTGGTCAGGAAACATGCAGTGGCAATGTAGGATAGGTTTCTGAAAAACATCTCGGGGCGGTGCGCATTGTAAGTGTTTCTAACAGGCCATTCACTAGTAGGATTGAGAAAACCATCACGTGGTGGTGTGCATCACAGCGTCTGAATTATGATAGGCCGTGAGTGGAAATGTAAGATGGAGAAAAGCACCACGGGGTGGTCAGCATGGGGAGGTCAGGAAACATGCAGGGGCAAAGTTGTTTCGGTTTCTGAAAAACAATGCAGTGTGGTGCGCATTGTAAGGTTTTCTGACAGGGCATTCACTAGTATGAGTGAGAAAAACAGCACAGGGTGGTTGGAATCAGAGGGTCTGAATTGGGATAGGCAGTGAGTGGCAATGTAGGATGTAGAAAAGCCCCACGGGGTGGTCAGCATGGGGAGGTCAGGAAACATGCACTGGCAAAGTAGGTTTGGTTTCTGAGAAACATCGCGGGGCGGTGCGCATGGTAAGGGTTTCTAACAGTCCATTCCCTAGTAGGAGTGAGAAAACCATCACGGGGTGGTGAGAATCAGAGGTACTGAATTGGGATAGGCAGTGAGTGGCAATGTGAGATGGAGAAACGCACCATGGGGTGGTCAGCGTGGGGAGGTCAGGAAACATACAGTGGCAATGTAAGATTGGTTTTTGATAAGCATGGCCGGGTGGTGTGCAATGAAATGTTTTCAAACAGGACATTCACAAAAAGAGTGCGAAAAACATCACTGGTAGTTGTGAATCTGGGGAACTGAATTGGGATTGGCAGTGAGTGGCAATGTAGGAGGGAGAAAAGCACCACGGGGTGATCAGCAAACATGCAGTGGCAACGTAAGTTAGGTCAGGAAACATGTAGTGGCAATGTAGGTTAGGTCAGGAAACATGCAGTGGCAATGTAGGTTAGGTTTCTGAAAAACACGGCAGGGAGTCACAATGTAGGATGGATTTGTCAGCATGGGGAGGTCAGGAAACATGCTGTGGCAATGTAGGTTAGGTTTCTGAAAAACGTCGCGGGGTTCTGCGCATTGTAAGGGTTTCTAACTGGCCATTCACTAGTAGGAGTGATAAAAACACCAGGGGTGGTGTGAATCTGAGGGTCTGAATTGCGATAGGCAGTGAGTGGCAATAGAGGATGGAGAAAAGCACCACGGGGTGGTCAGCATGGGGAGGTCAGGAAACATGCAGTGGCAATGTAGGATACGTTTCTCAAAAACATCACGGGATAGTGCGCATTGTAAGGGTTTCTAACAGGCCATTCACTAGTAGGAGTGAGAAAAACTTCACGGGGTGGTGGGAATCGGAGGGTCTGAATTCGGATAGACAGTGCCTGGCAACGTAGGATGGAGAAAAGCACCACGCGGTGCTCAGCATGGAGAGGTCAGGAAACATGCAGTGGCAATGTAGGATATGTTTCTCAAAAAAATCACGGGATAGTGCGCATTGTAAGGGTTTCTAACAGGCCATTCACTAGTAGGAGTGAGAAAATCATCACGTGGTGGTGTGAATCAGACGGTCTCAATTAGGATAGGCAGTGAGTGGCAATGTATGATGGAGAAAAGCACCGCGGGGTGGTCAGCATGGGGAGGTCAGGAAACATGCAGGGACAATGTAGGATAGGTTTCTGAAAAACATGGCGGGGTGGTGTGCATTGTAAGGTTTTCTAACAGGCAATTCACTAAAAGAGTGAGAAAAACATCACGGGGTTGGTGTGAATCAGACGGTCTCAATTAGGATAGGCAGTGAGTGGCAATGCATGATGGAGAAAAGCACCACGGGTTGGTCAGCATGGGGAGGTCAGGAAACATGCAGTGGCAAAGTAGGTTAGGTTTCTGAAATACATCGCTGGGTGGTCGCATTGTAAGGGTTTCTAACAGGCCATTCACTAGTAGGAGTGAGAAAAACACCATAGGGTGGTGTGAATCGGAGGGTCTGCATTGGGAGAGGCAGTGAGTGGCAATGTAGGATGGAGAAAAGCACCACGCGGTGGTCAGCATGGGGAGCTCAGGAAACATACAGTGGTAATTTAGAATAGGTTTCTGAAAAACATCGCGTGGTGGTGCGCATTGTAAGGGTTTCTAACAGGTCATTCACTAGTAGGAGTGAGAAAAACATCAAGGAGTGGTGTGAATCAGAAGGTCTGAATTTGCATAGGCAGGGAGTGGCAATGTAGGATGGAGAAAAGTACCACGGGTTGGTCAGCATGGGGAGGTCAGGAAACATGCAGTGGCAATGTAGGATATGTTTCTCAAAAACATCACGGGATGGTGCGCATTGTAAGGGTTTCTAACAGGCCATTCACTAGTAGGAGTGAGAAAAACTTCACGGGATGGTGTGAATCGGAGGGTCTGAATTCGGATAGGCAGTGAGTGGCAATGTAGGATGGAGAAAAGCACCACGGGGTGGTCAGGAAACATGGATTGGCAATGTAGTTTAGGTAAGGAAACATGCAGTGGCATTGTAGGTTAGGTTTCTGAAAAACATGGAAGGGAGTCACAATGTAGGATGGAGTGGTCAGCATGGGGATGTCAGGAAACCTGCAGTAGGAATGTAGGTTTGGTTTCTGAAAAACATCGAGGGCTGGTGCGCATTGCAAGGGTTCCTAACTGGCCATTTACTAGGAGGAGTGAGAAAAACATCACGGGGTGGTGTGAATCGGAGATTCTGAATTGGGATAGGCAGTGTGTGGCAATCAAGGATGGAGAAAAGCACCACGGGTTGGTCAGGAAACATGCAGTGGCAATGTTCGTTAGGGCAGGAAACATGTAGTGGCAATGTAGGTTAGGTCAGGAAATATGCAGTGGCAATGTAGGTTAGGTTTCTGAAAAACACGGCAGGGAGGCACAATATAAGATGGATTGGTCAGAATGGGGAGGTCAGGAAACATGCAGTGGCAATGTAGGTTAGTTTTCTGAAAAACATAGCGGGGTGGTGCGCATTGTAAGTGTTTCTAACAGGTCATTCTCTAGTAGGAGTGAGAAAAACACCACGGGGTGGTGTGAATCTGAGGGTCTGAATTGCGATAGGCAGTGAGTGGCAATATAGGATGGAGAAAAGCACCACGGGGTGGTCAGCATGGGAAGGTCAGGAAACATGCAGTGGCAATGTAGGATAGGTTTCTGAAAATCTTAGCGGGGTGCTGCGAATTGGAATGGTTTCTATCAGGCCATTCACTAGTAGGTGTGAAAAAAAACATCACGGGGTGGTGTGAATCGGAGTGTGTGAATTAGGATACGCAGTGAGTGGCAATGTAGGATGGAGAAAAGCACCACGGGGTGGTCAGCATGGGAGGTCAGGAAATATGCAGTGGCAAAGTAGGTTAGGTTTCTGAAAAACATAGCGGGGTTGTGTGAAATCTAAGGGTTTCTAATAGGCCAACCCTAGTAGGAGTGAGAAAAGCATCACGGGGTGGTGTGAATCGGAGGGTCTGAATTAGGATAGGCAGTGAGTGGCAATGTAGAATAGAGAAAAGCACCATGCGGTGGTCAGCATGGGGAGGTCAGGAAACATACTGTGGTAATGTAGCATAGGTTTCTGAAAAACATCACGGGGTGGTGCGCATTTTAAGGGATTCTAACAGGTCATTCACTAGTAGGAGTGAGAAAAACATCACGGAGTGGTGTGAATCGGAAGGTTACGAATTTGCATAGGCAGTGACTGGCAATGTAGGATGGAGAAAAGTACCACGGGTTGGTCAACAAGGGGAGGTCAGGAAACAAGCAGTGGCAATGTCGGATATGTTTCTCAAAAACATCATGGGATGGTGCGCATTGTAAGGGTTTCTAACAGGCCATTCACTAGTAGGACTGAGAAAAACACCACGGGGTGGTGTGAATCGGAGGGTTTATATTGGGATAGGCAGTGAATGGCAATGTAGGATGGAGAAAAGCACCACGCCGTGGTCAGCATGGGGAGGTCAGGAAACATACAGTGGTAATGTAGGATAGGTTTCTGAAAAACATCGCGGGGTGGTGTGCATTGTAAGGTTTTCTAACAGGCAATTCACTAAAAGAGTGAGAAAAACATCACGGGGTTGGTGTGAATCAGACGGTCTCAATTAGGATAGGCAGTGAGTGGCAATGTATGATGGAGAAAAGCACCACGGGATGGTCAGCATGGGGAGGTCAGGAAACATGCAGGGGCAATGTAGGATAGGTTTCTGAAAAACATGGCGGGGTGGTGTGCATTGGAAGGTTTTCTAACAGGCAATTCACTAAAAGAGTGAGAAAAACATCACGGGGTTGGTGTGAATCAGACGGTCTCAATTAGGATAGGCAGTGAGTGGCAATGTATGATGGAGAAAAGCACCACGGGTTGGTCAGCATGGGGAGGTCAGGAAACATGCAGTGGCAAAGTAGGTTAGGTTTCTGAAATACATCGCTGGGTGGTCCGCATTGTAAGGGTTTCTAACAGGTCATTCACTAGTAGGAGTGAGAAAAACTTCACGGGGTGGTGTGAATCGGAGGGTCTGAATTCGGATAGACATTGCCTGGCAATGTAGGATGGAGAGAAGCACCACGCGGTGCTCAGAATGGAGAGGTCAGGAAACATGCAGTGGCAATGTAGGATATGTTTCTCAAAAAAATCACGGGATAGTGCGCATTGTTAGGGTTTCTAAAAGGCCATTCACTAGTAGGAGTGAGAAAATCATCACGTGGTGGTGTGAATCAGACGGTCTCAATTAGGATAGGCAGTGAGTGGCAATTTATGATGGAGAAAAGCACCACGGGGTGGTCAGCATGGGGAGGTCAGGAAACATGAAGGGGCAATGTAGGATAGGTTTCTGAAAAACATGGCGGGGTGGTGTGCATTGTAAGGTTTTCTAACAGGCAATTCACTAAAAGAGTGAGAAAAACATCACGGGGTTGGTGTGAATCAGACGGTCTCAATTAGGATAGGCAGTGAGTGGCAATGTATGATGGAGAAAAGCACCACGGGGTGGTCAGCATGGGGAGGTCAGGAAACATGCAGTTGCAAAGTAGGTTAGGTTTCTGAAATACATCGCTGGGTGGTGCGCATTGTAAGGGTTTCTAACAGGCCATTCACTAGTAGGAGTGAGAAAAACACCATGGGGTGGTGTGAATCGGAGTGTCTGCATTGGGAGAGGCAGTGAGTGGCAATGTAGGATGGAGAAAAGCACCACACGGTGGTCAGCATGGGGAGGTCAAGAAACATACAGTGGTAATTTAGAATAGGTTTCTGAAAAACATCGCGGGGTGGTGCGCATTGAAAGGGTTTCTAACAGGTCATTCACTAGTAGGAGTGAGAAAAACATCAAGGAGTGGTGTGAATCGGAAGGTCTGAATTTGCATAGGCAGGGAGTGGCAATGTAGGATGGAGAAAAGTACCACGGGTTGGTCAGCATGGGGAGGTCAGGAAACATGCAGTGGCAATGTAGGATATGTTTCTCAAAAACATCACGGGATGGTGCGCATTGTAAGGGTTTCTAACAGGCCATTCACTAGTAGGAGTGAGAAAAACTTCACGGGGTGGTGTGAATCGGAGGGTCTGAATTCGGATAGGCAGTTAGTGGCAATGTAGGATGGAGAAAAGCACCACGGGGTGGTCAGGAAACATGGATTGGTAATGTAGGTTAGGTAAGGAAGCATGCACTGGCAATGTAGGTTAGGTTTCTGAAAAACATGGAAGGGAGTCACAATGAAGGATGGAGTGGTCAGCATGGGGATGTCAGGAAACCTGCAGTAGCAATGTAGGTTTGGTTTCTCAAAAACATCGAGGGCTGGGCGCATTGCAAGGGTTCCTAACTGGCCATTTACTAGGAGGAGTGTGAAAAACATCACGGGGTGGTGTGAATCGGAGATTCTGAATTGGGATAGGCAGTGTGTGGCAATCAAGGATGGAGAAAAGCATCACGGGTTGGTCAGGAAACATGCAGTGGCAATGTTCGTTAGGGCAGGAAACATGTAGTGGCAATGTAGGTTAGGTCAGGAAACATGCAGTGGCAATGTATGTTAGGTTTCTGAAAAACACGGCAGGGAGGCACAATATAAGATGGATTGGTCAGCATGGGGAGGTCATGAAACATGCAGGGGCAATGTAGGTTAGTTTTCTGAAAAACATAGCGGGGTGGTGCGCATTGTAAGTGTTTCTAACAGGTCATTCTCTAGTAGGAGTGAGAAAAACACCACGGGGTGGTGTGAATCTGAGGGTCTGAATTGCGATAGGCAGTGAGTGGCAATATAGGATGGAGAAAAGCACCACGGGGTGGTCAGCATGGGAAGGTCAGGAAACATGCAGTGGCAATGTAGGATAGGTTTCTGAAAATCTTAGCGGGGTGGTGCGAATTGGAATGGTTTCTATCAGTCCATTCACTAGTAGGTGTGAAAAAAAGTCATCATGCGGTGGTGTGAATCGGAGTGTGTGAATTAGGATACGCAGTGAGTGGCAATGTAGGATGGAGAAAAGCACCACGGGGTGGTCAGCATGGGAGGTCAGGAAATATGCAGTGGCAATGTAGGTTAGGTTTCTGAAAAACATAGCGGGGTTGTGTGAATTCTAAAGGTTTCTAATAGGCCAACCCTAGTAGGAGTGAGAAAAGCATCACGGGGTGGTGTGAATCGGAGGGTCTGAATTAGGATAGGCAGTGAGTGGCAATGTAGAATAGAGAAAAGCACCACCCGGTGGTCAGCATGGGGAGGCCAGGAAACATATAGTGGTAATGTAGCATAGGTTTCTGAAAAACATCACGGGGTGGTGCGCATTTTAAGGGATTCTAACAGGTCATTCACTAGTAGGAGTGAGAAAAACATCATGGAGTGGTGTGAATCGGAAGGTCTGAATTTTCATAGGCAGTGAATGGCAATGTAGGATGGAGAAAAGTACCACGGGTTGGTCAACATGGGGAGGTCAGGAAACAAGCAGTGGCAATGTCGGATATGTTTCTCAAAAACATCACGGGATGGTGCGCATTGTAAGGGTTTCTAACAGGCCATTCACTAGTAGGAGTGAGAAAAACTTCACGGGGTGGTGTGAATCGGAGGGTCTGAATTCGGATAGACAGTGAGTGGCAATGTAGGATGGAGAAAAGCACCACGCGGTGGTCAGCATGGAGAGGTCAGGAAACATACAGTGGTAATGTTGGTTAGGTTTCTTAAAAACATCGCGGGGTGGTGCGCATTGTAAGGGTTTCTAACAGGTCATTCACTAGTAGGAGTGAGAAAAACATCACGGGGTGGTGTGAATTGGAGGGATTGAATTGGGATACGCAGTGAGTGGCAATGTAGGATGGAGAAAAGCACCACGGGGTGGTCAGCATGGGGAGGTCAGGAAAAATGCAGTAGAAATGTAGGATAGGTTTCTGAAAATCGTCGCGGTGTGGTGCGCATTGCAACGGTTTCTTACAGGACATTCACTAGTAGGAGTGAAAAAACCATCAGGGGGTGTTGTGAATCGGAGTGTGTGAATTAGGATAGGCAGTGAGTGGCAACGTATGATGGAGAAAAGCACCACGGGGTGGTCAGCATGGGGAAGTCAGGAAACATGCAGGGGCAAAGTAGGATAAGTTTCTGAAAAACATGTCGGGGTGGTGTGCACTGTAAGGGTTTCTAAAAGGCCATTCACTAAAAGAGTGAGAAAAACATCACGGGGTTGGTGTGAATTGGAGGGATTGAATTGGGATACGCAGTGAGTGGCAATGTAGGATGGAGAAAAGCACCACGGGGTGGTCAGCATGGGGAGGTCAGGAAAAATGCAGTGGCAATGTAGGATAGGTTTCTGAAAAACATCGCGTGGTGGTGTGCATTGTAAGGGTTTCTAACAGGCCATTCACCAGTAGGAGTGAGAAAATCATCAAGGGGTGGTGTGAATCGGAGGGTCTGAATTAGGATAGGCAGTGAGTGGCAATGTAGGATTGAGAAAAGCACCACGGGGGGGTCAGCATGGTGAGGTCAGGAAACATGCAGTGGCAATGTAGGATAGGTTTCTGAAAATCATCGCGGTGTGGTGCGCATTGCTAGGGTTTCTAACAGGTCATTCACTAGTAGGAGGGAGAAAAACATCACGGAGTGGTGTGAATCTGAGGGTCTGTATTTGCATAGGCAGTGAGTGGCAATGAAGGATGGAGAAAAGTACCACGGGTTGCTCAGCATGGGGAGGTCAGGAAACATGCAGTGGCAATGTAGGATAGGCTTCCTAAAAACATCGCAGGGCGGTAAGCATTGTAAGGGTTTCTAACAGGCCATTCACTAGTAGGAGTGAGAAAAACTTCACGAGGTGGTGTGAATCGGATGGTCTCAATTAGGATAGGCAGTGAGTGGCAATATAGGATGGAGAAAAGCACCACGGGGTGGTCAGCATGGGGAGGTCAGGAAACATGCAGTGGAAATGTAGGATAGGTTTCTGGAAAACATCGCGTGGTGGTGCGCATTGTAATGGTTTCTAACAGGCCATTCACTAGTAGGAGTGAGAAAATCATCAAGGGGTGGTGTGAATCGGAGGGTCTGAATTAGGATAGGCAGTTAGTGGCAATGTAGGATGGAGAAAAGCACCACGGGGAGGTCAGCATGGTGAGGTCCGGAAACATGCAGTAGCAATGTAGGTTAGGTTTCTGAAAAATATCTAGGGTTGGTGCGCACTGTAAGGTTTTCTAACAGGCCATTCACTAGTAGGAGTAACAAAAACATCACAGGTTGCTTTGAATTGTAGGGTCTGAACTGGGATTGGCAGTGAGTGGCAATTTACAATGGAGACAAGCACCACGGGATGGTCAGCATGGGGAGGTCAGGAAACATGCAGTGGCAATGTAGGATAGGTGTCTGAAAATAATTGTGATGTGGTGCACATTATAAGGGTTTTTAACAGTCCATTCACTGGTAGGAGTGAAAAAAAAACATCAGGTGTTGTGTGAATCGGAGCGTCTGAATTAGGATAGGAAGTGAGTGGCAATGTAGGATGGAGAAAAGTACCACGGGTTGGTCAGCATGGGGAGGTCAGGAAACATGCAGTGGCAATGTAGGATATGTTTCTCAAAAACATCACGGGATGGTGCGCATTGTAAGGGTTTCTAACAGGCCATTCACTAGTAGGAATGAGAAAAACATCACGAGGTGATTGCATCACAGGGTCTGAATTAGGATAGGCCGTGAGTGGAAATATAAGATGGAGAAAAGCACCACGGGGTGGTCAGCATGGGGAGGTCAGGAAACATGCAGTGGCAAAGTAGGTTAGGTTTCTGAAACACATCGCTTGGTGGTGCACATTGTAAGGGTTTCTAACAGGCCATTCACTAGTAGGAGTGAAAAAAACACCACGGGGTGGTGTGAATCGGAGGGTCTGCATTGGGATAGGCAGTGAGTGGCAATGTAGGATGGAGAAAAGCACCACGGGTTGGTCAGCATGGGGAGGTCATGAAACATGCAATGGCAATGTAGGATAGGTTTCTGAAAAACATCGCGTGGTGGTGCGCATTGTAAGGGTTTCTAACAGGCCATTCACTAGCAGGAGTGAGAAAAACATCACGGGGTGGTGTGAATCAGAGAGTCTTAATTAGGATAGGCAGTGAGTGGCAATGTAAGATGGAAAAATGCACGACGGGGTGCTCAGGAACCATGTAGTGGCAATGTAGGTTAGGTCAGGAAACATGCAGTGGCAATGTAGGTTAGGTTTCTGAAAAACACGGCAGGGAGTCACAATGCAGGTTGGATTGGTCATCATGGGGAGTTCAGGAAACGTGCAGTGGCAATGTAGGTTAGGTTTCGGAAAAACATCGCGTGGTGGTGCGTATTGTAAGGTTTTCTAACAGGCCATTCACTAGTAGGAGTGAGAAAAACTCATGGGGTGGTGTGAATCTCAGGGTCTGAATTGCAATATGCAGTGAGTGGCAATAGAGGATGAAGAAAATTACCAGGAGGTGGTCAGCATGGGGAGGTCAGGAAACATGCAGTGGCAATGTAGGATAGGTTTCTGAAAATCATCGCGGGTTGGTGTGGATCGCAAGGTTTTCTAACAATACATTCACTAGTGGGAATGAAAAAAACATCACGGGGTGGTGTGAATCGGAGTGTGTGAATTAGAATAGGCAGTGAGTGGCAATGTATGATGGAAAAAAGCACCACGGTGTGGTCAGCATGGGGAGGTCAGGAAACATGCAGTGGCAATATAGGATAGGTTTCTGAAAAACATGGCGGGGTTGTGCGCATTGTAATGGTTTCTAACAAGCCATTCACTAAAAGAGTGAGAAAAACATCACGGGTTGGTGTGAATTTGAGGGACTTAATTAGGATAGGCAGTGAGTGGCAATGTAGGATGTTGAACAGCACCACAGCGTGGTCAGCATGGGGTCGTCAGGAAACATGCAGTGGCAATGTAGGATAGGTTTCTGAAAAACATCTCGGGGCGGTGCGCATTGTAAGTGTTTCTAACAGGCCATTCACTAGTAGGATTCAGAAAAACATCACGGGGTGGTGTGCATCACAGGGTCTGAATTAGGATAGGCCGTGAGTGGAAATGTAAGATGGAGAAAAGCACCACAGGGTGGTCAGCATGGGGAGGTCAGGAAACATGCAGAGGCAAAGTAGGTTCGGTTTCTGAATAACCACGCAGGGTGGTGCGCATTGTAAGGTTTTCTAACAGGGCATTCAATAGTAGGAATGAGAAAAACAGCACAGGGTGGTGTGAATCAGAGGGTCTGAATTGGGATAGGCAGTGATTGGCAATGTAGGATGTAGAAAAGCCCCACGGGGTGGTCAGCATGGGGAGCTCAGGAAACATGCACTGGCAAAGTAGGTTAGGTTTCTGAGAAACATCGCGGGGTGGCACGCATTGTAAGGGTTTCTAACAGTCCATTCCCTAGTAGGAGTGAGAAAACCATCACGCGGTGGTGAGAATCAGAGGTACTGAATTGGCATAGGCAGTGAGTGGCAATGTGGGATGGAGAAACGCACCATGGGGTGGTCAGCCTGGGGTGGTCAGGAAACATACAGTGGCAATGTAAGATTGGTTTTGATAATCATGGCGGAGTGGTGCGCATTGAAATATTTTCAAACAGGACATTCACAAAAAGAGTGAGAAAAACATCACTGGTAGGTGTGAATCTGAGGGACGGAATTGGGAATGGCAGTGAGTGGCAATGTAGGAGGGAGAAAAGCACCACGGGGTGGTCAGGAAACATGCAGTGGCAACGTAGGTTAGGTCAGGAAACATGTAGTGGCAATGTAGTTTAGGTCAGGAAACATGCAGTGGCAATGTAGGTTAGGTTTCTGAAAAACACGGCAGGGAGTCACAATGTAGGATGGATTTGTCAGCATGGGGAGGTCAGGAAAAATGCTGTGGCAATGTAGGTTAGGTTTCTGAAAAACATCGCGGGGTTCTGCGCATTGTAAGGGTTTCTAAATGGCCATTCACTAGTAGGAGTGATAAAAACACCAGGGGTGGTGTGAATCTGAGGGTCTGAATTGCGATAGGCAGTGAGTGGCAATAGAGGATGGAGAAAAGCACCATGGGGTGGTCAGCATGCGGAGGTCAGGAAACATTCAGTGGCAATGTAGAATAGGTTTCTGAAAATCATCGCGGGGTGGTGCGCATTGCAAGGATTTCAAACAGGACATTCACTAGTAGGAGTGAAAAAAACATCAAGGGGTGGTGTGAATCGGATAGTGTTAATTAGGATAGGCAGTGAGTGGAAATGTAGTATGGAGAAAAGCACCACGGGGTGTTCAGGAAACATGCAGTGGCAATGAAAGTTAGGTCAGGAAACATGTAGTGGCAATGTAGGTTAGGTCAGGAAACATGCAGTTTCAAAGTCGGTTAGGTTTCTGAAAGACATCGCAGGGTGGTGCGCATTGTAAGGGCTTCTAACAGGATATTCACTAGTAGGAATGAGAAAAACACCCCGGGGTGGTGTGAATCGGAGGGTCTGAATTGGGATAGGCAGTGAGTGGCAATGTAGGATGGAGAAAAGCATCACTGGGTGGTCAGCATGGGGAGGTCAGGAAACATGCATTGGCAATATAGGATATGTTTCTCAAAAACATCACGGGATAGTGCGCATTGCAAGGGTTTCTAACAGGCCATTCACTAGTAGGAGTGAGAAAAACTTCACGGGGTGGTGGGAATCGGAGGGTCTGAATTCGGATAGACAGTGACTGGCAATGTAGGGTGGAGAAAAGCACCACGCGGTTGTCAGCATGGAGAGGTCAGGAAACATACAGTGGTAATGTAGGATAGGTTTCTGAAAAACATCGCGGGGTGGTGCGCATCGTAAGGGTTGCTAACAGGCCATTCACTAGTAGGAGTGAGAAAAACATCACGTGGTGGTGTGATTCAGACGGTCTCAATTAGGATAGGCAGTGAGTGGCAATATAGGATGGAGAAAAGCAAAACGGGGTGTTCAGCATGGGGAGGGCAGGAAACATGCAGTGGGAATGTAGGATAGGTTTCTAAAAATCATCGCGGTGTGGTGCGCATTGCAAGGGTTTCTAACAGGACATTCACTACTAGGCGTAAAAAAACCATCACGGGGTGTTGTGAATCAGAGTGTGGGAATTAGGATAGGCAGTGAGTGGCAATGTAGGATCGAGAAAAGCACCACATGGTGGTCAGCATGGGGAGGTCAGGAAACATGCAGTGGCAATGTTGGATAGGTTTCTGAAAAACATCGTGAGGCGGTGCGCATTGTAAGGGTTGCTAACAGGCCATTCACTAGTAGGAGTGTGAAAAACACCATGGGGTGGTGTGAATCGGAGGGTCTGCATTGGGAGAGCTAGTGAGTGGCAATGTAGGATGGAGAAAAGCACCAAGTGGTGGTCAGCATGGGGAGGTCAGGAAACATGCAGTGGTAATGTAGGATATGTTTCTCAAAAACATCACGGGATGTTGCACAATGTAAGGGTTTCTAACAGGCCATTCACTAGTAGGAGTAAAAAAACCATCACGATGTGCTGTGAAATAGACGGTCTCAATTAGGATAGGCAGTGAATGGCAATATAGGATGGATAAGAGCACCACGGGGTTGTCAGCATGGGGAGGTCAGGAAACAGCAGTGCCAATGTAGGATAGGTTTCTGAAAATCATCGCGGGTTGGTGTGGATCGCAAGGTTTTCTAACAATACATTCACTAGTGGGAATGAAAAAAACATCACGGGGTGGTGTGAATCGGAGTGTGTGAATTAGAATAGGCAGTGAGTGGCAATGTATGATGGAAAAAAGCACCACGGTGTGGTCAGCATGGGGAGGTCAGGAAACATGCAGTGGCAATATAGGATAGGTTTCTGAAAAACATGGCGGGGTTGTGCGCATTGTAATGGTTTCTAACAAGCCATTCACTAAAAGAGTGAGAAAAACATCACGGGTTGGTGTGAATTTGAGGGACTTAATTAGGATAGGCAGTGAGTGGCAATGTAGGATGTTGAACAGCACCACAGCGTGGTCAGCATGGGGTCGTCAGGAAACATGCAGTGGCAATGTAGGATAGGTTTCTGAAAAACATCTCGGGGCGGTGCGCATTGTAAGTGTTTCTAACAGGCCATTCACTAGTAGGATTCAGAAAAACATCACGGGGTGGTGTGCATCACAGGGTCTGAATTAGGATAGGCCGTGAGTGGAAATGTAAGATGGAGAAAAGCACCACAGGGTGGTCAGCATGGGGAGGTCAGGAAACATGCAGAGGCAAAGTAGGTTCGGTTTCTGAATAACCACGCAGGGTGGTGCGCATTGTAAGGTTTTCTAACAGGGCATTCAATAGTAGGAATGAGAAAAACAGCACAGGGTGGTGTGAATCAGAGGGTCTGAATTGGGATAGGCAGTGATTGGCAATGTAGGATGTAGAAAAGCCCCACGGGGTGGTCAGCATGGGGAGCTCAGGAAACATGCACTGGCAAAGTAGGTTAGGTTTCTGAGAAACATCGCGGGGTGGCACGCATTGTAAGGGTTTCTAACAGTCCATTCCCTAGTAGGAGTGAGAAAACCATCACGCGGTGGTGAGAATCAGAGGTACTGAATTGGCATAGGCAGTGAGTGGCAATGTGGGATGGAGAAACGCACCATGGGGTGGTCAGCCTGGGGTGGTCAGGAAACATACAGTGGCAATGTAAGATTGGTTTTGATAATCATGGCGGAGTGGTGCGCATTGAAATATTTTCAAACAGGACATTCACAAAAAGAGTGAGAAAAACATCACTGGTAGGTGTGAATCTGAGGGACGGAATTGGGAATGGCAGTGAGTGGCAATGTAGGAGGGAGAAAAGCACCACGGGGTGGTCAGGAAACATGCAGTGGCAACGTAGGTTAGGTCAGGAAACATGTAGTGGCAATGTAGTTTAGGTCAGGAAACATGCAGTGGCAATGTAGGTTAGGTTTCTGAAAAACACGGCAGGGAGTCACAATGTAGGATGGATTTGTCAGCATGGGGAGGTCAGGAAAAATGCTGTGGCAATGTAGGTTAGGTTTCTGAAAAACATCGCGGGGTTCTGCGCATTGTAAGGGTTTCTAAATGGCCATTCACTAGTAGGAGTGATAAAAACACCAGGGGTGGTGTGAATCTGAGGGTCTGAATTGCGATAGGCAGTGAGTGGCAATAGAGGATGGAGAAAAGCACCATGGGGTGGTCAGCATGCGGAGGTCAGGAAACATTCAGTGGCAATGTAGAATAGGTTTCTGAAAATCATCGCGGGGTGGTGCGCATTGCAAGGATTTCAAACAGGACATTCACTAGTAGGAGTGAAAAAAACATCAAGGGGTGGTGTGAATCGGATAGTGTTAATTAGGATAGGCAGTGAGTGGAAATGTAGTATGGAGAAAAGCACCACGGGGTGTTCAGGAAACATGCAGTGGCAATGAAAGTTAGGTCAGGAAACATGTAGTGGCAATGTAGGTTAGGTCAGGAAACATGCAGTTTCAAAGTCGGTTAGGTTTCTGAAAGACATCGCAGGGTGGTGCGCATTGTAAGGGCTTCTAACAGGATATTCACTAGTAGGAATGAGAAAAACACCCCGGGGTGGTGTGAATCGGAGGGTCTGAATTGGGATAGGCAGTGAGTGGCAATGTAGGATGGAGAAAAGCATCACTGGGTGGTCAGCATGGGGAGGTCAGGAAACATGCATTGGCAATGTAGGATATGTTTCTCAAAAACATCACGGGATAGTGCGCATTGCAAGGGTTTCTAACAGGCCATTCACTAGTAGGAGTGAGAAAAACTTCACGGGGTGGTGGGAATCGGAGGGTCTGAATTCGGATAGACAGTGACTGGCAATGTAGGGTGGAGAAAAGCACCACGCGGTTGTCAGCATGGAGAGGTCAGGAAACATACAGTGGTAATGTAGGATAGGTTTCTGAAAAACATCGCGGGGTGGTGCGCATCGTAAGGGTTGCTAACAGGCCATTCACTAGTAGGAGTGAGAAAAACATCACGTGGTGGTGTGATTCAGACGGTCTCAATTAGGATAGGCAGTGAGTGGCAATATAGGATGGAGAAAAGCAAAACGGGGTGTTCAGCATGGGGAGGGCAGGAAACATGCAGTGGGAATGTAGGATAGGTTTCTAAAAATCATCGCGGTGTGGTGCGCATTGCAAGGGTTTCTAACAGGACATTCACTACTAGGCGTAAAAAAACCATCACGGGGTGTTGTGAATCAGAGTGTGGGAATTAGGATAGGCAGTGAGTGGCAATGTAGGATCGAGAAAAGCACCACATGGTGGTCAGCATGGGGAGGTCAGGAAACATGCAGTGGCAATGTTGGATAGGTTTCTGAAAAACATCGTGAGGCGGTGCGCATTGTAAGGGTTGCTAACAGGCCATTCACTAGTAGGAGTGTGAAAAACACCATGGGGTGGTGTGAATCGGAGGGTCTGCATTGGGAGAGCTAGTGAGTGGCAATGTAGGATGGAGAAAAGCACCAAGTGGTGGTCAGCATGGGGAGGTCAGGAAACATGCAGTGGTAATGTAGGATATGTTTCTCAAAAACATCACGGGATGTTGCACAATGTAAGGGTTTCTAACAGGCCATTCACTAGTAGGAGTAAAAAAACCATCACGATGTGCTGTGAAATAGACGGTCTCAATTAGGATAGGCAGTGAATGGCAATATAGGATGGATAAGAGCACCACGGGGTTGTCAGCATGGGGAGGTCAGGAAACAGCAGTGCCAATGTAGGATAGGTTTCTGAAAATTATCGTGTTGTGGTGCGCATTGCAAGGGTTTCTAACAGGACATTCACTAGTAGGAATGAAAAAACCATCACGGGGTGTTGTGAATCGGAGTGTGTGAATTAGAATAGGCAGTGAGTGGCAATGTATGATGGAGAAAAGCACCACGGGGTGGTCAGCAAGGGGAGGTCAGAAAACATGCAGGGGCAATGTAGGATATGTTTCTGAAAAACATGGCGGGGTGGTGTGCATTGTAAGGGTTTCTAACAGGCCATTCACTAGTAGTAGTGAGAAAAACATCACGGGGTTGGTGTGAATTGGAGGGATTGAATTGCGATACGCAGTGAGTGGCAATGTAGGATGGAGAAAAGCACCACGGGGTGGTCAACATGGGGAGGTCAGGAAACATGCAGTGGCAATGTAGGATAGGTTTTTGAAAAACATCGCGAGGCGGTGCGCATTGTAAGGATTTCTAACAGGCCATTCACTAGTAGGAGTGAGAAAAGCACCACGGGGTGGTGTGAATCGGATGGTCTGCATGGGATAGGCAGTGAGTGGCAATGTAGGATGGAG
Source organism: Cavia porcellus (assembly GCF_034190915.1). NCBI lineage: Eukaryota > Metazoa > Chordata > Mammalia > Rodentia > Caviidae > Cavia > Cavia porcellus. The sequence continues at coordinate 32,763 of NW_026947871.1, read as the reverse complement.
AAAAGCACCACGGGGTGCTCAGCATGGGGAGGTCAGGAAACGTGCAGTGGCAATGTACGTTAGGTTTCTGAAAAACATCGTGGGGCGGTGCGCATTGTAAAGGTTTCTAACAGGCCATTCACTAGCAGGAGTGAGAAAAACATCACGGGGTGGTGTGCATCACAGGGTCTGAATTAGGATAGGCTGTGTGTGGAAATGTAAGATGGAGAAAAGCACCACGGGGTGGTCAGCATGGGGAGGTCAGGAAACATGAAGTGGCAAAGTAGGTTAGGTTTCTGAAAAACAACGCGGGGTGGTGCGCATTGTAAGGGTTTCTAACAGGCCATTCACTAGTAGGAGTGAGAAAAACAGCACAGGGTGGTGTGAATCAGAGGGTCTGAATTGGGATAGGCAGTGAGTGGCAATGTAGGATGTAGAAAAGCCCCATGTGGTGGTCAGCATGGGGAGATCAGGAAGCATGCACTGGCAAAATAGGTTAGGTTTCTGAAAAACATCGCGGGGTGGTGCGCATTGTAAGGGTTTCTAACAGTCCATTCCCTAGTAGGACTGAGAAAACCATCACGGGGTGGTGAGAATCGGAGGTTCAGAATTGGGATAGGCAGTGAGTGGCAATGTGGGATGGAGAAACGCACCATGGGCTGGTCAGCGTGGGGAGGTCAGGAAGCATACAGTGGCAATGTAGGATAGGATTTGATAAGCATTGCGGGGTGGTGCGCATTGAAATGTTTTCTAACAGGCCTTTCACAAAAAGAGTGAGAAAAACATCACTGGGAGGTGGGAATCGGAGGGACTGAATTGGGATTGGCAGTGAGTGGCAATGTAGGATGGAGAAAAGCACCATGGGGTGGTCAGGACACATGCAGTGGCAACGTAGGTTAGGTCAGGAAACATGTAGTGGCAATGTAGGTTAGGTCAGGAAACATGCAGTGACAATGTAGATTAGGTTTCTGAAACATCGCGGGGTTTTGCGCATTGTAAGGGATTCTAATAGGCCATTCACTAGTAGGAGTGAGAAAAACACCACGGGGTGGTGTGAATCTGAGGGTCTGAATTGCAATAGGCAGTGAGTGGCAATAGAGGATGGAGAAAAGCACCATGGGGTGGTCAGCATGGGGAGGTCAGGAAACATGCAGTGGCAATGTAGAAAATGTTTCTGAAAATCATCGCGCAGTGGTGTGCATTGCAAGGGTTTCTAACAGGACATTCACTAGTAGGAGTGAAAAAAACATCAAGGGGTGGTGTGAATCGGATAGTGTTAATTAGGATAGGCAGTGAGTGGAAATGTAGGATGGAGAAAAGCACCACGGGGTGGTCAGGAAACATGCAGTGACAATCTGAGTTAGGTCAGGAAACATGTAGTCGCAATGTAGATTAGGTCAGGAAACATGCAGTGGCAATGTAGTATAGGTTTCTCAAAAACTTCGCTGGATGGTGCGCATTGTAGGGGTTTCTAACAGGCCATTCACTAGTAGGAGTGAGAAAAACTTCACGGGGTGGTGTGAATTGGAAGGTCTAAATTGGGAGAGGCAGTGAGTGGCAATGTAGGATGGAGAAAGGCACCACGGGTTGGTCAGCATGGGGATGTCAGGAAACATGCATTGGCAATGTAGGATAGGTTTCCGAAAAACATCGCGGGTGGTGAGCATTGTAAGGGTTTCTAACAGGCCTTTCACTAGTAGGAATGAGAAAAACTTCACGGAGTGGTGTGAATCGGAGGGTCTGAATTAGGATAGGCAGTGAGTGGCAATGTAGGATGGTGAAAAGCACCACGGTTTGGTCACCATGGTGAGGTCAGGAAACATGCAGTGGCAATGTAGGATAGGTTTCTGAAAAACATCGCGGGGTGGTGCGCATTGTAAGGGCTTCTAACAGGCCATTCACTAGTAGGAGTGAGAAAAACACCCCAGGGTGGTGTGAATCGGAGGGTCTGAATTAGGATAGGCAGTGAGTGGCAATGTAGGATGGATAAGAGCACCACGGGGTGGTCAGCATGGGGAGGTCAGGAAACAGCAGTGGCAATGTAGGATAGGTTTCTGAAAATCATCGTGTTGTGGTGCGCATTGCAAGGGTTTCTAACAGGACATTCACTAGTAGGAATGAAAAAACCATCACGGGGTATTGTGAATCGGAGTGTGTGAATTAGGATAGGCAGAGAGTGGCAATGTGTGATGGAGAAAAGCACCACGGGGTGGTCAGCAAGGGGAGGTCAGGAAACATGCAGGGGCAATGTAGGATATGTTTCTGAAAAACATGGCGGGGTGGTGTGCATTGTAAGGGTTTCTAACAGGCCATTCACTAGTAGGAGTTTGAAAAACATCACGGGGTTGGTGTGAATTGGAGGGATTGAATTGGGATACGCAGTGAGTGGCAATGTAGGGTGGAGAAAAGCACCACGGGGTGGTCAACATGGGGAGGTCAGGAAACATGCAGTGGCAATGTAGGACAGGTTTCTGAAAAACATCGCGAGGCGGTGCTCATTGTAAGGGTTTCTAACAGGCCATTCACTAGTAGGAGTGAGAAAAGCACCACGGGGTGGTGTGAATCGGATGGTCTGCATGGGATAGGCAGTGAGTGGCAATGTAGGATGGAGAAAAGCACCACGGGGTGCTCAGCATGGGGAGGTCAGGAAACGTGCAGTGGCAATGTACGTTAGGTTTCTGAAAAACATCGTGGGGCGGTGCGCATTGTAAGGGTTTCTAACAGGCCTTTCACTAGTAGGAGTGAGAAAAACTTCACAGAGTGGTGTGAATCGGAGGGTCTGAATTAGGATAGGCAGTGAGTGGCAATGTAGGATGGTGAAAAGCACCACGGTTTGGTCAGCATGGGGAGGTCAGGAAACATGCAGTGGCAATGTAGGATAGGTTTCTGAAAAACATCGCGAGGCGGTCCGCATTGTAAGGGTTTCTAACAGGCCATTCACTAGTAGGAGTGAGAAAAACATCAAGAGGTGGTGTGCATCACAGGGTCTGAATTAGGATAGGCTGTGAGTGGAAATGTAAGATGGAGAAAAGCACCACGGGGTGGTCAGCATGGGGAGGTCAGGAAACATGCAGTGGCAAAGTAGGTTAGGTTTCTGAAATACATCGCTGGGTGGTGCGCATTGTAAGGGTTTCTAACAGGCCATTCACTAGTAGGAGTGAGAAAATCATCAAGGGGTGGTGTGAATCGGAGGGTCTGAATTAGGATAGGCAGTTAGTGGCAATGTAGGATGGAGAAAAGCACCACGGGGAGGTCAGCATGGTGAGGTCCGGAAACATGCAGTAGCAATGTAGGTTAGGTTTCTGAAAAATATCTAGTGTTGGTGCGCACTGTAAGGTTTTGTAACAGGCCATTCACTAGTAGGAGTAACAAAAACATCACAGGTTGCTTTGAATTGTAGGGTCTGAACTGGGATTGGCAGTGAGTGGCAATTTAGAATGGAGACAAGCACCACGGGATGGTCAGCATGGGGAGGTCAGGAAACATGCAGTGGCAATGTAGGACAGGTGTCTGAAAATCATTGTGATGTGGTGCACATTATAAGGGTTTTTAACAGTCCATTCACTGGTAGGAGTGAAAAAAAAACATCAGGTGTTGTGTGAATCGGAGCGTCTAAATTAGGATAGGAAGTGAGTGGCAATGTAGGATTTAGAAAAGACCACGGGGTGGTCAGCATGGGAGGTCAGGAAACAAGCAGTGGCAATGTAGGTCAGGTTTGTGAAAAACATAGCGGCGTTGTGGGAATTCTAAGGGTTTCTAATAGGCCAATCCTAGTAGGAGTGAGAAAAACATCACGGGGAGGTGTGAATCGGAGGGTCTGAATTAGGATAGGCAGTGAGTGGCAATGTAGGATGGAGAAAAGCACCACACGGTGATCAGCATGGGGAGGTCAGGAAATATACAGTGGTAATGTAGATAAGGTTTCTGAAAAACATCGTGGGGTGTTGCGCGTTTTAAGGGTTTCTAACAGGTCATTCACTAGTAGGAGTGGGAAAAACATCACGGAGTGGTATGAATCGGAGGGTCTGACTTTGCATAGGCAGTGAGTGGCAATGTAGGATGGAGAAAAGTACCACGGGTTGGTCAGCATGGGGAGGTCAGGAAACATGCAGTGGCAATGTAGGATATGTTTCTCAAAAACATCACGGGATGGTGCGCATTGTAAGGGTTTCTAACAGGCCATTCACTAGTAGGAGTGAGAAAAACATCACGAGGTGATTGCATCACAGGGTCTGAATTAGGATAGGCCGTGAGTGGAAATATAAGATGGAGAAAAGCACCACGGGGTGGTCAGCATGGGGAGGTCAGGAAACATGCAGTGGCAAAGTAGGTTAGGTTTCTGAAACACATCGCTTGGTGGTGCACATTGTAAGGGTTTCTAACAGGCCATTCACTAGTAGGAGTGAAAAAAACACCACGGGGTGGTGTGAATCGGAGGGTCTGCATTGGGATAGGCAGTGAGTGGCAATGTAGGATGGAGAAAAGCACCACGGGGTGGTCAGCATGGGGAGGTCATGAAACATGCAATGGCAATGTAGGATAGGTTTCTGAAAAACATCGCGTGGTGGTGCGCATTGTAAGGGTTTCTAACAGGCCATTCACTAGCAGGAGTGAGAAAAACATCACGGGGTGGTGTGAATCAGAGAGTCTTAATTAGGATAGGCAGTGAGTGGCAATGTAAGATGGAAAAATGCACGACGGGGTGCTCAGGAACCATGTAGTGGCAATGTAGGTTAGGTCAGGAAACATGCAGTGGCAATGTAGGTTAGGTTTCTGAAAAACACGGCAGGGAGTCACAATGCAGGTTGGATTGGTCATCATGGGGAGTTCAGGAAACGTGCAGTGGCAATGTAGGTTAGGTTTCGGAAAAACATCGCGTGGTGGTGCGCATTGTAAGGTTTTCTAACAGGCCATTCACTAGTAGGAGTGAGAAAAACTCATGGGGTGGTGTGAATCTCAGGGTCTGAATTGCAATATGCAGTGAGTGGCAATAGAGGATGAAGAAAATTACCAGGAGGTGGTCAGCATGGGGAGGTCAGGAAACATGCAGTGGCAATGTAGGATAGGTTTCTGAAAATCATCGCGGGTTGGTGTGGATCGCAAGGTTTTCTAACAATACATTCACTAGTGGGAATGAAAAAAACATCACGGGGTGGTGTGAATCGGAGTGTGTGAATTAGAATAGGCAGTGAGTGGCAATGTATGATGGAAAAAAGCACCACGGTGTGGTCAGCATGGGGAGGTCAGGAAACATGCAGTGGCAATATAGGATAGGTTTCTGAAAAACATGGCGGGGTTGTGCGCATTGTAATGGTTTCTAACAAGCCATTCACTAAAAGAGTGAGAAAAACATCACGGGTTGGTGTGAATTTGAGGGACTTAATTAGGATAGGCAGTGAGTGGCAATGTAGGATGTTGAACAGCACCACAGCGTGGTCAGCATGGGGTCGTCAGGAAACATGCAGTGGCAATGTAGGATAGGTTTCTGAAAAACATCTCGGGGCGGTGCGCATTGTAAGTGTTTCTAACAGGCCATTCACTAGTAGGATTCAGAAAAACATCACGGGGTGGTGTGCATCACAGGGTCTGAATTAGGATAGGCCGAGAGTGGAAATGTAAGATGGAGAAAAGCACCACAGGGTGGTCAGCATGGGGAGGTCAGGAAACATGCAGAGGCAAAGTAGGTTCGGTTTCTGAATAACCACGCAGGGTGGTGCGCATTGTAAGGTTTTCTAACAGGGCATTCAATAGTAGGAATGAGAAAAACAGCACAGGGTGGTGTGAATCAGAGGGTCTGAATTGGGATAGGCAGTGATTGGCAATGTAGGATGTAGAAAAGCCCCACGGGGTGGTCAGCATGGGGAGCTCAGGAAACATGCACTGGCAAAGTAGGTTAGGTTTCTGAGAAACATCGCGGGGTGGCACGCATTGTAAGGTTTTCTAACAGTCCATTCCCTAGTAGGAGTGAGAAAACCATCACGCGGTGGTGAGAATCAGAGGTACTGAATTGGCATAGGCAGTGAGTGGCAATGTGGGATGGAGAAACGCACCATGGGGTGGTCAGCCTGGGGTGGTCAGGAAACATACAGTGGCAATGTAAGATTGGTTTTGATAATCATGGCGGAGTGGTGCGCATTGAAATGTTTTCAAACAGGACATTCACAAAAAGAGTGAGAAAAACATCACTGGTAGGTGTGAATCTGAGGGACGGAATTGAGAATGGCAGTGAGTGGCAATGTAGGAGGGAGAAAAGCACCACGGGGTGGTCAGGAAACATGCAGTGGCAACGTAGGTTAGGTCAGGAAACATGTAGTGGCAATGTAGTTTAGGTCAGGAAACATGCAGTGGCAATGTAGGTTAGGTTTCTGAAAAACACGGCAGGGAGTCACAATGTAGGATGGATTTGTCAGCATGGGGAGGTCAGGAAAAATGCTGTGGCAATGTAGGTTAGGTTTCTGAAAAACATCGCGGGGTTCTGCGCATTGTAAGGGTTTCTAAATGGCCATTCACTAGTAGGAGTGATAAAAACACCAGGGGTGGTGTGAATCTGAGGGTCTGAATTGCGATAGGCAGTGAGTGGCAATAGAGGATGGAGAAAAGCACCATGGGGTGGTCAGCATGCGGAGGTCAGGAAACATTCAGTGGCAATGTAGAATAGGTTTCTGAAAATCATCGCGGGGTGGTGCACATTGCAAGGATTTCAAACAGGACATTCACTAGTAGGAGTGAAAAAAACATCAAGGGGTGGTGTGAATCGGATAGTGTTAATTAGGATAGGCAGTGAGTGGAAATGTAGTATGGAGAAAAGCACCACGGGGTGTTCAGGAAACATGCAGTGGCAATGTAAGTTAGGTCAGGAAACATGTAGTGGCAATGTAGGTTAGGTCAGGAAACATGCAGTTTCAAAGTCGGTTAGGTTTCTGAAAGACATAGCGGGGTGGTGCGCATTGTAAGGGCTTCTAACAGGCCATTCACTAGTAAGAGTGAGAAAAACACCCCGGGGTGGTGTGAATCGGAGGGTCTGAATTGGGATAGGCAGTGAGTGGCAATGTAGGATGGAGAAAAGCATCACTGGGTGGTCAGCATGTGGAGGTCAGGAAACATGCATTGGCAATGTAGGATATGTTTCTCATAAACATCACGGGATAGTGCGCATTGCAAGTGTTTCTAAAAGGCCATTCACTAGTAGGAGTGAGAAAAACTTCACGGGGTGGTGGGAATCGGAGGGTCTGAATTCGGATAGACAGTGACTGGCAATGTAGGGTGGAGAAAAGCACCACGCGGTTGTCAGCATGGAGAGGTCAGGAAACATACAGTGGTAATGTAGGATAGGTTTCTGAAAAACATCGCGGGGTGGTGCGCATCATAAGGGTTGCTAACAGGCCATTCACTAGTAGGAGTGAGAAAAACATCACGTGGTGGTGTGATTCAGACGGTCTCAATTAGGATAGGCAGTGAGTGGCAATATAAAATGGAGAAAAGCAAAACGGGGTGTTCAGCATGGGGAGGGCAGGAAACATGCAGTGGGAATGTAGGATAGGTTTCTAAAAATCATCGCGGTGTGGTGCGCATTGCAAGGGTTTCTAACAGGACATTCACTAGTAGGCGTAAAAAAACCATCACGGGGTGTTGTGAATCAGAGTGTGGGAATTAGGATAGGCAGTGAGTGGCAATGTAGGATCGAGAAAAGCACCACATGGTGGTCAGCATGGGGAGGTCAGGAAACATGCAGTGGCAATGTAGGATAGGTTTCTGAAAAACATCGTGAGGCGGTGCGCATTGTAAGGGTTGCTAACAGGCCATTCACTAGTAGGAGTGTGAAAAACACCATGGGGTGGTGTGAATCGGAGGGTCTGCATTGGGAGAGCTAGTGAGTGGCAATGTAGGATGGAGAAAAGCACCAAGTGGTGGTCAGCATGGGGAGGTCAGGAAACATGCAGTGGTAATGTAGGATATGTTTCTCAAAAACATCACGGGATGTTGCACAATGTAAGGGTTTCTAACAGGCCATTCACTAGTAGGAGTAAAAAAACCATCACGATGTGCTGTGAAATAGACGGTCTCAATTAGGATAGGCAGTGAATGGCAATATAGGATGGATAAGAGCACCACGGGGTTGTCAGCATGGGGAGGTCAGGAAACAGCAGTGCCAATGTAGGATAGGTTTCTGAAAATTATCGTGTTGTGGTGCGCATTGCAAGGGTTTCTAACAGGACATTCACTAGTAGGAATGAAAAAACCATCACGGGGTGTTGTGAATCGGAGTGTGTGAATTAGAATAGGCAGTGAGTGGCAATGTATGATGGAGAAAAGCACCACGGGGTGGTCAGCAAGGGGAGGTCAGAAAACATGCAGGGGCAATGTAGGATATGTTTCTGAAAAACATGGCGGGGTGGTGTGCATTGTAAGGGTTTCTAACAGGCCATTCACTAGTAGTAGTGAGAAAAACATCACGGGGTTGGTGTGAATTGGAGGGATTGAATTGCGATACGCAGTGAGTGGCAATGTAGGATGGAGAAAAGCACCACGGGGTGGTCAACATGGGGAGGTCAGGAAACATGCAGTGGCAATGTAGGATAGGTTTTTGAAAAACATCGCGAGGCGGTGCGCATTGTAAGGATTTCTAACAGGCCATTCACTAGTAGGAGTGAGAAAAGCACCACGGGGTGGTGTGAATCGGATGGTCTGCATGGGATAGGCAGTGAGTGGCAATGTAGGATGGAGAAAAGCACCACGGGGTGCTCAGCATGGGGAGGTCAGGAAACGTGCAGTGGCAATGTACGTTAGGTTTCTGAAAAACATCGTGGGGCGGTGCGCATTGTAAAGGTTTCTAACAGGCCATTCACTAGCAGGAGTGAGAAAAACATCACGGGGTGGTGTGCATCACAGGGTCTGAATTAGGATAGGCTGTGTGTGGAAATGTAAGATGGAGAAAAGCACCACGGGGTGGTCAGCATGGGGAGGTCAGGAAACATGAAGTGGCAAAGTAGGTTAGGTTTCTGAAAAACAACGCGGGGTGGTGCGCATTGTAAGGGTTTCTAACAGGCCATTCACTAGTAGGAGTGAGAAAAACAGCACAGGGTGGTGTGAATCAGAGGGTCTGAATTGGGATAGGCAGTGAGTGGCAATGTAGGATGTAGAAAAGCCCCATGTGGTGGTCAGCATGGGGAGATCAGGAAGCATGCACTGGCAAAATAGGTTAGGTTTCTGAAAAACATCGCGGGGTGGTGCGCATTGTAAGGGTTTCTAACAGTCCATTCCCTAGTAGGACTGAGAAAACCATCACGGGGTGGTGAGAATCGGAGGTTCAGAATTGGGATAGGCAGTGAGTGGCAATGTGGGATGGAGAAACGCACCATGGGCTGGTCAGCGTGGGGAGGTCAGGAAGCATACAGTGGCAATGTAGGATAGGATTTGATAAGCATTGCGGGGTGGTGCGCATTGAAATGTTTTCTAACAGGCCTTTCACAAAAAGAGTGAGAAAAACATCACTGGGAGGTGGGAATCGGAGGGACTGAATTGGGATTGGCAGTGAGTGGCAATGTAGGATGGAGAAAAGCACCATGGGGTGGTCAGGACACATGCAGTGGCAACGTAGGTTAGGTCAGGAAACATGTAGTGGCAATGTAGGTTAGGTCAGGAAACATGCAGTGACAATGTAGATTAGGTTTCTGAAACATCGCGGGGTTTTGCGCATTGTAAGGGATTCTAACAGGCCATTCACTAGTAGGAGTGAGAAAAACACCACGGGGTGGTGTGAATCTGAGGGTCTGAATTGCAATAGGCAGTGAGTGGCAATAGAGGATGGAGAAAAGCACCATGGGGTGGTCAGCATGGGGAGGTCAGGAAACATGCAGTGGCAATGTAGAAAATGTTTCTGAAAATCATCGCGCAGTGGTGTGCATTGCAAGGGTTTCTAACAGGACATTCACTAGTAGGAGTGAAAAAAACATCAAGGGGTGGTGTGAATCGGATAGTGTTAATTAGGATAGGCAGTGAGTGGAAATGTAGGATGGAGAAAAGCACCACGGGGTGGTCAGGAAACATGCAGTGACAATCTGAGTTAGGTCAGGAAACATGTAGTCGCAATGTAGATTAGGTCAGGAAACATGCAGTGGCAATGTAGTATAGGTTTCTCAAAAACTTCGCTGGATGGTGCGCATTGTAGGGGTTTCTAACAGGCCATTCACTAGTAGGAGTGAGAAAAACTTCACGGGGTGGTGTGAATTGGAAGGTCTAAATTGGGAGAGGCAGTGAGTGGCAATGTAGGATGGAGAAAGGCACCACGGGTTGGTCAGCATGGGGATGTCAGGAAACATGCATTGGCAATGTAGGATAGGTTTCCGAAAAACATCGCGGGTGGTGAGCATTGTAAGGGTTTCTAACAGGCCTTTCACTAGTAGGAATGAGAAAAACTTCACGGAGTGGTGTGAATCGGAGGGTCTGAATTAGGATAGGCAGTGAGTGGCAATGTAGGATGGTGAAAAGCACCACGGTTTGGTCACCATGGTGAGGTCAGGAAACATGCAGTGGCAATGTAGGATAGGTTTCTGAAAAACATCGCGGGGTGGTGCGCATTGTAAGGGCTTCTAACAGGCCATTCACTAGTAGGAGTGAGAAAAACACCCCAGGGTGGTGTGAATCGGAGGGTCTGAATTAGGATAGGCAGTGAGTGGCAATGTAGGATGGATAAGAGCACCACGGGGTGGTCAGCATGGGGAGGTCAGGAAACAGCAGTGGCAATGTAGGATAGGTTTCTGAAAATCATCGTGTTGTGGTGCGCATTGCAAGGGTTTCTAACAGGACATTCACTAGTAGGAATGAAAAAACCATCACGGGGTATTGTGAATCGGAGTGTGTGAATTAGGATAGGCAGAGAGTGGCAATGTGTGATGGAGAAAAGCACCACGGGGTGGTCAGCAAGGGGAGGTCAGGAAACATGCAGGGGCAATGTAGGATATGTTTCTGAAAAACATGGCGGGGTGGTGTGCATTGTAAGGGTTTCTAACAGGCCATTCACTAGTAGGAGTTTGAAAAACATCACGGGGTTGGTGTGAATTGGAGGGATTGAATTGGGATACGCAGTGAGTGGCAATGTAGGGTGGAGAAAAGCACCACGGGGTGGTCAACATGGGGAGGTCAGGAAACATGCAGTGGCAATGTAGGACAGGTTTCTGAAAAACATCGCGAGGCGGTGCTCATTGTAAGGGTTTCTAACAGGCCATTCACTAGTAGGAGTGAGAAAAGCACCACGGGGTGGTGTGAATCAGATGGTCTGCATGGGATAGGCAGTGAGTGGCAATGTAGGATGGAGAAAAGCACCACGGGGTGCTCAGCATGGGGAGGTCAGGAAACGTGCAGTGGCAATGTACGTTAGGTTTCTGAAAAACATCGTGGGGCGGTGCGCATTGTAAGGGTTTCTAACAGGCCTTTCACTAGTAGGAGTGAGAAAAACTTCACAGAGTGGTGTGAATCGGAGGGTCTGAATTAGGATAGGCAGTGAGTGGCAATGTAGGATGGTGAAAAGCACCACGGTTTGGTCAGCATGGGGAGGTCAGGAAACATGCAGTGGCAATGTAGGATAGGTTTCTGAAAAACATCGCGAGGCGGTCCGCATTGTAAGGGTTTCTAACAGGCCATTCACTAGTAGGAGTGAGAAAAACATCAAGAGGTGGTGTGCATCACAGGGTCTGAATTAGGATAGGCTGTGAGTGGAAATGTAAGATGGAGAAAAGCACCACGGGGTGGTCAGCATGGGGAGGTCAGGAAACATGCAGTGGCAAAGTAGGTTAGGTTTCTGAAATACATCGCTGGGTGGTGCGCATTGTAAGGGTTTCTAACAGGCCATTCACTAGTAGGAGTGAGAAAATCATCAAGGGGTGGTGTGAATCGGAGGGTCTGAATTAGGATAGGCAGTTAGTGGCAATGTAGGATGGAGAAAAGCACCACGGGGAGGTCAGCATGGTGAGGTCCGGAAACATGCAGTAGCAATGTAGGTTAGGTTTCTGAAAAATATCTAGTGTTGGTGCGCACTGTAAGGTTTTGTAACAGGCCATTCACTAGTAGGAGTAACAAAAACATCACAGGTTGCTTTGAATTGTAGGGTCTGAACTGGGATTGGCAGTGAGTGGCAATTTAGAATGGAGACAAGCACCACGGGATGGTCAGCATGGGGAGGTCAGGAAACATGCAGTGGCAATGTAGGACAGGTGTCTGAAAATCATTGTGATGTGGTGCACATTATAAGGGTTTTTAACAGTCCATTCACTGGTAGGAGTGAAAAAAAAACATCAGGTGTTGTGTGAATCGGAGCGTCTAAATTAGGATAGGAAGTGAGTGGCAATGTAGGATTTAGAAAAGACCACGGGGTGGTCAGCATGGGAGGTCAGGAAACAAGCAGTGGCAATGTAGGTCAGGTTTGTGAAAAACATAGCGGCGTTGTGGGAATTCTAAGGGTTTCTAATAGGCCAATCCTAGTAGGAGTGAGAAAAACATCACGGGGAGGTGTGAATCGGAGGGTCTGAATTAGGATAGGCAGTGAGTGGCAATGTAGGATGGAGAAAAGCACCACACGGTGATCAGCATGGGGAGGTCAGGAAATATACAGTGGTAATGTAGATAAGGTTTCTGAAAAACATCGTGGGGTGTTGCGCGTTTTAAGGGTTTCTAACAGGTCATTCACTAGTAGGAGTGGGAAAAACATCACGGAGTGGTATGAATCGGAGGGTCTGACTTTGCATAGGCAGTGAGTGGCAATGTAGGATGGAGAAAAGTACCACGGGTTGGTCAGCATGGGGAGGTCAGGAAACATGCAGTGGCAATGTAGGATATGTTTCTCAAAAACATCACGGGATGGTGCGCATTGTAAGGGTTTCTAACAGGCCATTCACTAGTAGGAGTGAGAAAAACATCACGAGGTGATTGCATCACAGGGTCTGAATTAGGATAGGCCGTGAGTGGAAATATAAGATGGAGAAAAGCACCACGGGGTGGTCAGCATGGGGAGGTCAGGAAACATGCAGTGGCAAAGTAGGTTAGGTTTCTGAAACACATCGCTTGGTGGTGCACATTGTAAGGGTTTCTAACAGGCCATTCACTAGTAGGAGTGAAAAAAACACCACGGGGTGGTGTGAATCGGAGGGTCTGCATTGGGATAGGCAGTGAGTGGCAATGTAGGATGGAGAAAAGCACCACGGGGTGGTCAGCATGGGGAGGTCATGAAACATGCAATGGCAATGTAGGATAGGTTTCTGAAAAACATCGCGTGGTGGTGCGCATTGTAAGGGTTTCTAACAGGCCATTCACTAGCAGGAGTGAGAAAAACATCACGGGGTGGTGTGAATCAGAGAGTCTTAATTAGGATAGGCAGTGAGTGGCAATGTAAGATGGAAAAATGCACGACGGGGTGCTCAGGAACCATGTAGTGGCAATGTAGGTTAGGTCAGGAAACATGCAGTGGCAATGTAGGTTAGGTTTCTGAAAAACACGGCAGGGAGTCACAATGCAGGTTGGATTGGTCATCATGGGGAGTTCAGGAAACGTGCAGTGGCAATGTAGGTTAGGTTTCGGAAAAACATCGCGTGGTGGTGCGCATTGTAAGGTTTTCTAACAGGCCATTCACTAGTAGGAGTGAGAAAAACTCATGGGGTGGTGTGAATCTCAGGGTCTGAATTGCAATATGCAGTGAGTGGCAATAGAGGATGAAGAAAATTACCAGGAGGTGGTCAGCATGGGGAGGTCAGGAAACATGCAGTGGCAATGTAGGATAGGTTTCTGAAAATCATCGCGGGTTGGTGTGGATCGCAAGGTTTTCTAACAATACATTCACTAGTGGGAATGAAAAAAACATCACGGGGTGGTGTGAATCGGAGTGTGTGAATTAGAATAGGCAGTGAGTGGCAATGTATGATGGAAAAAAGCACCACGGTGTGGTCAGCATGGGGAGGTCAGGAAACATGCAGTGGCAATATAGGATAGGTTTCTGAAAAACATGGCGGGGTTGTGCGCATTGTAATGGTTTCTAACAAGCCATTCACTAAAAGAGTGAGAAAAACATCACGGGTTGGTGTGAATTTGAGGGACTTAATTAGGATAGGCAGTGAGTGGCAATGTAGGATGTTGAACAGCACCACAGCGTGGTCAGCATGGGGTCGTCAGGAAACATGCAGTGGCAATGTAGGATAGGTTTCTGAAAAACATCTCGGGGCGGTGCGCATTGTAAGTGTTTCTAACAGGCCATTCACTAGTAGGATTCAGAAAAACATCACGGGGTGGTGTGCATCACAGGGTCTGAATTAGGATAGGCCGAGAGTGGAAATGTAAGATGGAGAAAAGCACCACAGGGTGGTCAGCATGGGGAGGTCAGGAAACATGCAGAGGCAAAGTAGGTTCGGTTTCTGAATAACCACGCAGGGTGGTGCGCATTGTAAGGTTTTCTAACAGGGCATTCAATAGTAGGAATGAGAAAAACAGCACAGGGTGGTGTGAATCAGAGGGTCTGAATTGGGATAGGCAGTGATTGGCAATGTAGGATGTAGAAAAGCCCCACGGGGTGGTCAGCATGGGGAGCTCAGGAAACATGCACTGGCAAAGTAGGTTAGGTTTCTGAGAAACATCGCGGGGTGGCACGCATTGTAAGGTTTTCTAACAGTCCATTCCCTAGTAGGAGTGAGAAAACCATCACGCGGTGGTGAGAATCAGAGGTACTGAATTGGCATAGGCAGTGAGTGGCAATGTGGGATGGAGAAACGCACCATGGGGTGGTCAGCCTGGGGTGGTCAGGAAACATACAGTGGCAATGTAAGATTGGTTTTGATAATCATGGCGGAGTGGTGCGCATTGAAATGTTTTCAAACAGGACATTCACAAAAAGAGTGAGAAAAACATCACTGGTAGGTGTGAATCTGAGGGACGGAATTGAGAATGGCAGTGAGTGGCAATGTAGGAGGGAGAAAAGCACCACGGGGTGGTCAGGAAACATGCAGTGGCAACGTAGGTTAGGTCAGGAAACATGTAGTGGCAATGTAGTTTAGGTCAGGAAACATGCAGTGGCAATGTAGGTTAGGTTTCTGAAAAACACGGCAGGGAGTCACAATGTAGGATGGATTTGTCAGCATGGGGAGGTCAGGAAAAATGCTGTGGCAATGTAGGTTAGGTTTCTGAAAAACATCGCGGGGTTCTGCGCATTGTAAGGGTTTCTAAATGGCCATTCACTAGTAGGAGTGATAAAAACACCAGGGGTGGTGTGAATCTGAGGGTCTGAATTGCGATAGGCAGTGAGTGGCAATAGAGGATGGAGAAAAGCACCATGGGGTGGTCAGCATGCGGAGGTCAGGAAACATTCAGTGGCAATGTAGAATAGGTTTCTGAAAATCATCGCGGGGTGGTGCACATTGCAAGGATTTCAAACAGGACATTCACTAGTAGGAGTGAAAAAAACATCAAGGGGTGGTGTGAATCGGATAGTGTTAATTAGGATAGGCAGTGAGTGGAAATGTAGTATGGAGAAAAGCACCACGGGGTGTTCAGGAAACATGCAGTGGCAATGTAAGTTAGGTCAGGAAACATGTAGTGGCAATGTAGGTTAGGTCAGGAAACATGCAGTTTCAAAGTCGGTTAGGTTTCTGAAAGACATAGCGGGGTGGTGCGCATTGTAAGGGCTTCTAACAGGCCATTCACTAGTAAGAGTGAGAAAAACACCCCGGGGTGGTGTGAATCGGAGGGTCTGAATTGGGATAGGCAGTGAGTGGCAATGTAGGATGGAGAAAAGCATCACTGGGTGGTCAGCATGTGGAGGTCAGGAAACATGCATTGGCAATGTAGGATATGTTTCTCATAAACATCACGGGATAGTGCGCATTGCAAGTGTTTCTAAAAGGCCATTCACTAGTAGGAGTGAGAAAAACTTCACGGGGTGGTGGGAATCGGAGGGTCTGAATTCGGATAGACAGTGACTGGCAATGTAGGGTGGAGAAAAGCACCACGCGGTTGTCAGCATGGAGAGGTCAGGAAACATACAGTGGTAATGTAGGATAGGTTTCTGAAAAACATCGCGGGGTGGTGCGCATCGTAAGGGTTGCTAACAGGCCATTCACTAGTAGGAGTGAGAAAAACATCACGTGGTGGTGTGATTCAGACGGTCTCAATTAGGATAGGCAGTGAGTGGCAATATAAAATGGAGAAAAGCAAAACGGGGTGTTCAGCATGGGGAGGGCAGGAAACATGCAGTGGGAATGTAGGATAGGTTTCTAAAAATCATCGCGGTGTGGTGCGCATTGCAAGGGTTTCTAACAGGACATTCACTAGTAGGCGTAAAAAAACCATCACGGGGTGTTGTGAATCAGAGTGTGGGAATTAGGATAGGCAGTGAGTGGCAATGTAGGATCGAGAAAAGCACCACATGGTGGTCAGCATGGGGAGGTCAGGAAACATGCAGTGGCAATGTAGGATAGGTTTCTGAAAAACATCGTGAGGCGGTGCGCATTGTAAGGGTTGCTAACAGGCCATTCACTAGTAGGAGTGTGAAAAACACCATGGGGTGGTGTGAATCGGAGGGTCTGCATTGGGAGAGCTAGTGAGTGGCAATGTAGGATGGAGAAAAGCACCAAGTGGTGGTCAGCATGGGGAGGTCAGGAAACATGCAGTGGTAATGTAGGATATGTTTCTCAAAAACATCACGGGATGTTGCACAATGTAAGGGTTTCTAACAGGCCATTCACTAGTAGGAGTAAAAAAACCATCACGATGTGCTGTGAAATAGACGGTCTCAATTAGGATAGGCAGTGAATGGCAATATAGGATGGATAAGAGCACCACGGGGTGGTCAGCATGGGGAGGTCAGGAAACAGCAGTGCCAATGTAGGATAGGTTTCTGAAAATTATCGTGTTGTGGTGCGCATTGCAAGGGTTTCTAACAGGACATTCACTAGTAGGAATGAAAAAACCATCACGGGGTGTTGTGAATCGGAGTGTGTGAATTAGAATAGGCAGTGAGTGGCAATGTATGATGGAGAAAAGCACCACGGGGTGGTCAGCAAGGGGAGGTCAGAAAACATGCAGGGGCAATGTAGGATATGTTTCTGAAAAACATGGCGGGGTGGTGTGCATTGTAAGGGTTTCTAACAGGCCATTCACTAGTAGTAGTGAGAAAAACATCACGGGGTTGGTGTGAATTGGAGGGATTGAATTGCGATACGCAGTGAGTGGCAATGTAGGATGGAGAAAAGCACCACGGGGTGGTCAACATGGGGAGGTCAGGAAACATGCAGTGGCAATGTAGGATAGGTTTTTGAAAAACATCGCGAGGCGGTGCGCATTGTAAGGATTTCTAACAGGCCATTCACTAGTAGGAGTGAGAAAAGCACCACGGGGTGGTGTGAATCGGATGGTCTGCATGGGATAGGCAGTGAGTGGCAATGTAGGATGGAGAAAAGCACCACGGGGTGCTCAGCATGGGGAGGTCAGGAAACGTGCAGTGGCAATGTACGTTAGGTTTCTGAAAAACATCGTGGGGCGGTGCGCATTGTAAAGGTTTCTAACAGGCCATTCACTAGCAGGAGTGAGAAAAACATCACGGGGTGGTGTGCATCACAGGGTCTGAATTAGGATAGGCCGTGTGTGGAAATGTAAGATGGAGAAAAGCACCACGGGGTGGTCAGCATGGGGAGGTCAGGAAACATGAAGTGGCAAAGTAGGTTAGGTTTCTGAAAAACAACGCGGGGTGGTGCGCATTGTAAGGGTTTCTAACAGGCCATTCACTAGTAGGAGTGAGAAAAACAGCACAGGGTGGTGTGAATCAGAGGGTCTGAATTGGGATAGGCAGTGAGTGGCAATGTAGGATGTAGAAAAGCCCCATGTGGTGGTCAGCATGGGGAGATCAGGAAGCATGCACTGGCAAAATAGGTTAGGTTTCTGAAAAACATCGCGGGGTGGTGCGCATTGTAAGGGTTTCTAACAGTCCATTCCCTAGTAGGACTGAGAAAACCATCACGGGGTGGTGAGAATCGGAGGTTCAGAATTGGGATAGGCAGTGAGTGGCAATGTGGGATGGAGAAACGCACCATGGGCTGGTCAGCGTGGGGAGGTCAGGAAGCATACAGTGGCAATGTAGGATAGGATTTGATAAGCATTGCGGGGTGGTGCGCATTGAAATGTTTTCTAACAGGCCTTTCACAAAAAGAGTGAGAAAAACATCACTGGGAGGTGGGAATCGGAGGGACTGAATTGGGATTGGCAGTGAGTGGCAATGTAGGATGGAGAAAAGCACCATGGGGTGGTCAGGAAACATGCAGTGGCAACGTAGGTTAGGTCAGGAAACATGTAGTGGCAATGTAGGTTAGGTCAGGAAACATGCAGTGACAATGGAGATTAGGTTTCTGAAACATCGCGGGGTTTTGCGCATTGTAAGGGTTTCTAACAGGCCATTCACTAGTAGGAGTGAGAAAAACACCACGGGGCGGTGTGAATCTGAGGGTCTGAATTGCAATAGGCAGTGAGTGGCAATAGAGGATGGAGAAAAGCACCATGGGGTGGTCAGCATGGGGAGGTCAGGAAACATGCAGTGGCAATGTAGAAAATGTTTCTGAAAATCATCGCGCAGTGGTGTGCATTGCAAGGGTTTCTAACAGGACATTCACTAGTAGGAGTGAAAAAAACATCAAGGGGTGGTGTGAATCGGATAGTGTTAATTAGGATAGGCAGTGAGTGGAAATGTAGGATGGAGAAAAGCACCACGGGGTGGTCAGGAAACATGCAGTGACAATCTGAGTTAGGTCAGGAAACATGTAGTGGCAATGTAGGTTAGGTCAGGAAACATGCAGTGGCAATGTAGTATAGGTTTCTCAAAAACTTCGCGGGATGGTGCGCATTGTAGGGGTTTCTAACAGGCCATTCACTAGTAGGAGTGAGAAAAACTTCACGGGGTGGTGTGAATTGGAGGGTCGAAATTGAGAGAGGCAGTGAGTGGCAATGTAGGATGGAGAAAGGCACCACGGGTTGGTCAGCATGGGGATGTCAGGAAACATGCATTGGCAATGTAGGATAGGTTTCCGAAAAACATCGCGGGTGGTGAGCATTGTAAGGGTTTCTAACAGGCCTTTCACTAGTAGGAATGAGAAAAACTTCACGGAGTGGTGTGAATCGGAGGGTCTGAATTAGGATAGGCAGTGAGTGGCAATGTAGGATGGTGAAAAGCACCACGGTTTGGTCACCATGGTGAGGTCAGGAAACATGCAGTGGCAATGTAGGATAGGTTTCTGAAAAACATCGCGGGGTGGTGCGCATTGTAAGGGCTTCTAACAGGCCATTCACTAGTAGGAGTGAGAAAAACACCCCAGGGTGGTGTGAATCGGAGGGTCTGAATTAGGATAGGCAGTGAGTGGCAATGTAGGATGGATAAGAGCACCACGGGGTGGTCAGCATGGGGAGGTCAGGAAACAGCAGTGGCAATGTAGGATAGGTTTCTGAAAATCATCGTGTTGTGGTGCGCATTGCAAGGGTTTCTAACAGGACATTCACTAGTAGGAATGAAAAAACCATCACGGGGTATTGTGAATCGGAGTGTGTGAATTAGGATAGGCAGTGAGTGGCAATGTATGATGGAGAAAAGCACCACGGGGTGGTCAGCAAGGGGAGGTCAGGAAACATGCAGGGGCAATGTAGGATATGTTTCTGAAAAACATGGCGGGGTGGTGTGCATTGTAAGGGTTTCTAACAGGCCATTCACTAGTAGGAGTTTGAAAAACATCACGGGATTGGTGTGAATTGGAGGGATTGAATTGGGATACGCAGTGAGTGGCAATGTAGGGTGGAGAAAAGCACCACGGGGTGGTTAACATGGGGAGGTCAGGAAACATGCAGTGGCAATGTAGGACAGGTTTCTGAAAAACATCGCGAGGCGGTGCTCATTGTAAGGGTTTCTAACAGGCCATTCACTAGTATTAGTGAGAAAAGCACCACGGGGTGGTGTGAATCGGATGGTCTGCATGGGATAGGCAGTGAGTGGCAATGTAGGATGGAGAAAAGCACCACGGGGTACTCAGCATGGGGAGGTCAGGAAACGTGCAGTGGCAATGTACGTTAGGTTTCTGAAAAACATCGTGGGGCGGTGCGCATTGTAAGGGTTTCTAACAGGCCTTTCACTAGTAGGAGTGAGAAAAACTTCACAGAGTGGTGTGAATCGGAGGGTCTGAATTAGGATAGGCAGTGAGTGGCAATGTAGGATGGTGAAAAGCACCACGGTTTGGTCAGCATGGGGAGGTCAGGAAACATGCAGTGGCAATGTAGGATAGGTTTCTGAAAAACATCGCGAGGCGGTCCGCATTGTAAGGGTTTCTAACAGGCCATTCACTAGTAGGAGTGAGAAAAACATCACGAGGTGGTGTGCATCACAGGGTCTGAATTAGGATAGGCTGTGAGTGGAAATGTAAGATGGAGAAAAGCACCACGGGGTGGTCAGCATGGGGAGGTCAGGAAACATGCAGTGGCAAAGTAGGTTAGGTTTCTGAAATACATCGCTGGGTGGTGCGCATTGTAAGTGTTTCTAACAGGCCATTCACTAGTAGGAGTGAGAAAAACACCATGGGGTGGTGTGAATCGGAGGGTCTGCATTGGGAGAGGCAGTGAGTGGCAATGTAGGATGGAGAAAAGCACCATGCGGTGGTCAGCATGGGGAGGTCAGGAAACATACAGTGGTAATGTAGAATAGGTTTCTGAAAAACATCGCGGGGTGGTGCGCATTGTAAGGGTTTCTAACAATTCATTCACTAGTAGGAGTGAGAAAAACCTCACGGAGTGGGGTGAATCAGAAGGTCTCAATTTGCATAGGCAGTGAGTGGCAATGTAGGATGGAGAAAAGTACCACGGGGTTGGTCAGCATGGGGAGGTCAGGAAACATGCTGTCGCAATGTAGGATATGTTTCTCAAAAACAACGCGGGGTGGTGCGCATTGTAAGGGTTTCTAACAGGCCATTCAGTAGTAGGAGTGAGAAAAACAGCACAGGGTGGTGTGAATCAGAGGGTCTGAATTGGGATAGGCAGTGAGTGGCAATGTAGGATGTAGAAAAGCCCCACGGGGTGGTCAGCATGGGGAGGTCCGGAAACATGCACTGGCAAAATAGGTTAGGTTTCTGAAAAACATCGCGGGGTGGTGCGCATTGTACGGGTTTCTAACAGTGCATTCCCTAGTAGGACTGAGAAAACCATCACGGGGTGGTGAGAATCGGAGGTTCTGAATTGGGATAGGCTGTGAGTGGCAATGTGGAATGGAGAAACGCACAATGGAGTGGTCAGCGTGGGGAGGTCAGGAAACATACAGTGGCAATTTAGGATAGGTTTTTGATAAGCATTGCGCGGTGGTGCGCATTGAAATGTTTTCTAACAGGCCATTCACAAAAAGAGTGAGAAAAACTTCACTGGGAGGTGTGAATCGGAGGGACTCAATTGGGATTGGCAGTGAGTGGCAATGTAGGATGGAGAAAAGCACCACGGGGTGGTCAGGAAACATTCAGTGGCAACGGAGGTTAGGTCAGGAAACATGTAGTGGCAATGTAGGTTAGGTCAGGAAACATGCAGTGAAAATGTAGTTTAGGTTTTTGAAAAACATCGCGGGGTTGTGCGCATTGTAAGGGTTTCTAACAGGCCATTCACTAGTAGGAGTGAGAAAAACACCACGGGGTGGTGTGAATCTGAGGGTCTGAATTGCGATAGGTAGTGAGTGGCATTAGAGGATGGAGAAAAACACCATGGGGTGGTCAGCATGGGGAGGTCAGGAAATATGCAGTGGCAATGTAGAATAGGTTTCTGAAAATCATCGCCGGGTGGTGCGAATTTCAAGGGTTTCTAACAGGACATTCACTAGTAGGAGTGAAATAAACATCAAGGGGTGGTGTGAATCGGATAGTGTTAATTAGGATAGGCAGTGAGTGGAAATGTAGGATGGAGAAAAGCACCACGGGGTGGTCAGGATACATGCAGTGACAACGTGAGTTAGGTCAGGAAACATGTAGTGGCAATGTAGGTTAGGTCACGAAACATGCAGTGGCAATGTAGTATAGGTTTCTCAAAAACATCGCGGGATGGTGCGCATTTTAAGGGTTTCTAACAGGCCATTCACTAGTACGAGTGAGAAAAACTTCACGGGGTGGTGTGAATCGGAGGGTCTGAATTCAGCAAGGCAGTGAGTGGCAATGTAGGATGGAGAAAGGCACCACGGGTTGGTCAGGATGGGGAGGTCAGGAAACATGCAGTGGCAATGTAGGGTAGGTTTCTCAAAAACATCGTTGGGTGGTGAGCATTGTAAGGGTTTCTAATAGGCCATTCACTGGTAGGAGTGAGAAAAACTTCACGGAGTGGTTTGAATCGGAGGGTCTGAATTAGGATAGGCAGTGAGTGGCAATGTATGATGGAGAAAAGCACCACATGGTAATAAGCATGGAGAGGTCAGGAAACATGCAGTGGCAATGTAGGATAGGTTTCTGAAAAACATCGCGGGGTGGTGAACATTGTAAGGGTTTCTAACAGGCCATTCACTAGTAGGAGTGAAAAAAACATAAAGGGGTGGTGTGAATTGGAAATTGTGAATTAGGATAGGGAGTGAGTGGCAATGTATGATAAAGAAAAGCACCATGGGCTGGTCAGCATGGGGAGGTCAGGAAACACGCATTGGCCATGTAGGATAGGTTTCTGAAAAACATCGCTTGGCGGTGCTCATTGTAAGGGTTTCTAACAGGCCATTCACTAGTAGGAGTGAGAAAAACATCACGCGGTGCTGTGAATCAGAGGGTCTTAATTAGGATAGGCAGTGAGTGGCAATGTAGGATGGAGTAAAGCACCACGGGGTGGTCAGGAAACATGCAGTGGCAAGGTAGGTTAGGTCAGGAAATATGTAGTGGAAATGTAGTTTAGGTCAGGAAACATGCAGTGGCAATGCAGCTTAGGTTTCTGAAAAACACGGCAGGGAATCACAATGTAGCATGGATTGGTCAGGATGAGGAGGTCAGGAAACATGCAGTGGCAATGTAAGTTAGGTTTCTGAAAAACATCGCGGGGTGGTGCGCATTGTAAGGGTTTCTAACAGGCCATTCAATAGTAGGAGTGAGAAAAACATCACGGGGTGGTGTGCCTCACAGGGTCTGAATTAGGATAGGCCGTGAGTGGAAATGTAAGATGGAGAAAAGCACCACGGGATGGTCAGCATGGGGAGGTCAGGAAACATGCAGTTTCAAAGTAGGTTAGGTTTCTGAAAAACATCGTGGGGTGGTCCGCATTGTAAGGGCACCTAATAGGCCATTCACCAGTAGGAGTGAGAAAAACACCCCGGGGTGGTGTGAATCGGAGGGTCTCAATTGGGATAGGCAGTGATTGGCAATGTAGGATGGAGAAAAGCACCATGGGCTGCTCAGCATGGGGAGGTCATGAAACATGCAGTGGAAATATACGCTAGATTTCTGAAAAACATTGCGGGGTGGTGCGCATTGTAAGGGTTTCTAATAGGCCATTCACTAGGAAGAGTGAGAAAAACATCATGGGGTGGCGTGAATCAGAGAATCTTAATTAGGATAGGCAGTGAGTGGCAATGTAGGATGGAGAAAAGCAAGACGAGGTGGTCAGGAAACATGCAGTGGCAATGTAGATTAGGTCAGGACACATGCAGAGGCAATGTAGATTAGGTTTCTGAAAAACACGGCAGGGAGTCACAATGTAGGATGTATTCGTCAGCATGGGGAGTTCCGGAAATATGCAGTGGCAATGTAGGTTAGGTTTCTGAAAAAACATCGCGAGGTTGTGCGCATTGTAAGATTTTCTAACAGGCCATTCACTACTAGGAGTGAGAAAAACCCCTCGGGGTGGTGTGAATCTGAGGGTCTGAATTGCGATAGGCAGTGAGTGGCAATAGAGGATGGAGAAAAGCAGAACGGGGCAGTCAGCATGGGGAGGTCAGGAAACATGCAGTGGCAATGCAGGATAGGTTTCTGAAAAACATAGCGGTGTTGTATGCATTCTAAGGGTTTCGAATAGGCCATTCCCTAGTAGGAGTGAGAATAACCTCACAGGGATGTGTGAATCGGAGAGTCTTAATAACGATAGGCAGTTAGTGGCAATGTAGGATGGAGAAAAGCACCACGGGGTGGTCAGGAAACATGCAGTGGCAATGTAGGTTAGGTCAGGAAACATGCAGTGGCAATGTAGGTTAGGTTTCTGAAAAACACGTTAGGGATTCACAATGTAGGATGGATTGGTCAGCATGGGGAGTTCAGGAAACATGCAGTGGCAATGTAGCTTAGGTTTCTGAAAAACATCGCGAGGTGGTGCGCATTGTAAGGGCTTCTAACAGGCCATTCACTAGTAGGAGTGAGAAAAACACCCCGGGATGGTGTGAATCGGAGGGTCTGAATTGGGATAGGCAGTGAGTGGCAATGTAGGATGGAGAAAAGCATCACGGGGTGGTCAGCATGGGAGGCCAGGAAACATGCACTGGCAATGTAGGTTAGGTTTCTGAAAAACATAGCGGGGTTGTGTGAATTCTAAGGGTTTCTAATAGGCCATTCCCTAGTAGGAGTGAAAAAACATCACGGGGTGGTGTAAATCGGAGGGTCTGAATTAGGATAGGCAGTGATTGGCAATGTAGGATGGAGAAAAGCACCACGCGGTGGTCAGCATGGGGAGGTCAGGAAACATACAGTGGTAATGTAGGATAGGTTTCTGTAAAACATCGCGGGGTGGTGTGCATTGTAAGGGTTTCTAACAGGTCATTCACTAGTAGGAGTGAGAAAGACATCACAGAGTGGTGTGAATCGGACGGTCTGAATTTGCATAGCCAGAGAGTGGCAATGTAGGATGGAGAAAAGTACCACGGATTGGTCAGCATGGGGAGGTCAGGAAACATGCAGTGGCAATGTAGGATATGTTTCTCAAAAACATCACGGGATAGTGCGCATTGTAAGGGTTTCTAACAGGCCATTCACTAGTAGGAGTGAGAAAAACTTCACGGGGTTGTGGGAATCAGAGGGTCTGAATTCGGATAGACAGTGACTGGCAATGTAGGATGGAGAAAAGCACCACACGGTGGTCAGCATGGAGAGGTCAAGAAACATACAGTGGTAATGTAGGATAGGTTTCTGAAAAACATCGCGGGGTGGTGCGTATCGTAAGGGTTTCTAACAGGCCATTCACTAGTAGGAGTGAGAAAAACATCACGTGGTCGTGTGAATCTGACGGTCTCAATTAGGATAGGCAGTGAGTGGCAATATAGGATGGAGAAAAGCAAAAAGGGGTGTTCAGCATGGGGCGGGCAGGAAACATGCAGTGGCAATGTAGGATCGGTTTCTGAAAATCATTGCGGTGTGGTGCGCATTGCAAGGATTTCTAACAGGACATTCACTAGTAGGAGTAAAAAAACCATCACGGGGTGTTGTGAATCAGAGTGTGGGAATTAGGATAGGCAGTGAGTGGCAATGCATGATGGAGAAAAGCACCACGGGGTGGTCAGCATGGGAGGCCAGGAAACATGCACTGGCAATGTAGGTTAGGTTTCTGAAAAACATAGCGGGGTTGTGTGAATTCTAAGGGTTTCTAATAGGCCATTCCCTAGTAGGAGTGAAAAAACATCACGGGGTGGTGTAAATCGGAGGGTCTGAATTAGGATAGGCAGTGATTGGCAATGTAGGATGGAGAAAAGCACCACGCGGTGGTCAGCATGGGGAGGTCAGGAAACATACAGTGGTAATGTAGGATAGGTTTCTGTAAAACATCGCGGGGTGGTGTGCATTGTAAGGGTTTCTAACAGGTCATTCACTAGTAGGAGTGAGAAAGACATCACAGAGTGGTGTGAATCGGACGGTCTGAATTTGCATAGCCAGAGAGTGGCAATGTAGGATGGAGAAAAGTACCACGGATTGGTCAGCATGGGGAGGTCAGGAAACATGCAGTGGCAATGTAGGATATGTTTCTCAAAAACATCACGGGATAGTGCGCATTGTAAGGGTTTCTAACAGGCCATTCACTAGTAGGAGTGAGAAAAACTTCACGGGGTTGTGGGAATCAGAGGGTCTGAATTCGGATAGACAGTGACTGGCAATGTAGGATGGAGAAAAGCACCACACGGTGGTCAGCATGGAGAGGTCAAGAAACATACAGTGGTAATGTAGGATAGGTTTCTGAAAAACATCGCGGGGTGGTGCGTATCGTAAGGGTTTCTAACAGGCCATTCACTAGTAGGAGTGAGAAAAACATCACGTGGTGGTGTGAATCTGACGGTCTCAATTAGGATAGGCAGTGAGTGGCAATATAGGATGGAGAAAAGCAAAAAGGGGTGTTCAGCATGGGGCGGGCAGGAAACATGCAGTGGCAATGTAGGATCGGTTTCTGAAAATCATTGCGGTGTGGTGCGCATTGCAAGGATTTCTAACAGGACATTCACTAGTAGGAGTAAAAAAACCATCACGGGGTGTTGTGAATCAGAGTGTGGGAATTAGGATAGGCAGTGAGTGGCAATGCATGATGGAGAAAAGCACCACGGGGTGGTCAGCATGGGGAGGTCAGGAAACATCCAGGGGCAATGTAGGATAGGTTTCTGAAAAACATGGCGGGGTGGTGTGCATTGTAAGGGTTTCTAACAGGCCATTCACTAAAAGAGTGAGAAAAACATCACGGGGTTGGTGTGAATTGGAGGGATTGAATTGGGATACGCAGTGAGTGGCAATGTAGGATCGAGAAAAGCACCACAGGGTGGTCAGCATGGGGAGGTCAGGAAACATGCGGTGGCAATTTAGGATAGGTTTCTGAAAAACATCGCTGGGTGGTGCGCATTGTAAGGGTTTCTAACAGGCCATTCACTAGTAGGAGTGAGAAAAACATCACGAGGTGGTGTGCATCACAGGGTCTGAATTAGGATAGGCTGTGAGTGGAAATGTAAGATGGAGAAAAGCACCACGGGGTGGTCAGCATGGTGATGTCAGGAAACATGCAGTGGCAAAGTAGGTTAGGTTTCTGAAATACATCGCTGGGTGGTGCGCATTGTAAGGGTTTCTAACAGGCCATTCACTAGTAGGAGTGAGAAAAACACCATGGGGTGGTGTGAATCGGAGGGTCTGCATTGGAAGAGGCAGTGAGTGGCAATGTAGGATGGAGAAAAGCACCACGCAGTGGTCAGCATGGGGAGGTCAGGAAACATACAGTGGTAATGTAGAATAGGTTTCTGAGAAACATCGCGGGGTGGTGCGCATTGTAAGTGTTTCTAACAGGTCATTCACTAGTAGGAGTGAGAAAAACATCACGGAGTGGTGTGAAGCGGAAGGTTTGAATTTGCATAGGCAGTGAGTGACAATGTATGATGGAGAAAAGTACCACGTGTTGGTCAGAATGGGGAGGTCAGGAAACATGCAGTGGCAATATAGGATATGTTTCTCAAAAACATCACGGGATAGTGCGCATTGTAAGGGTTTCTAACAGGCCATTCACTAGTAGGAGTGAGAAAAACTTCACGGGGTGGTGGGAATCGGAGGGTCTGAATTCGGATAGACAGTGACTGGCAATGTAGGATGGAGAAAAGCACCACGCGATGGTCAGCATCGAGAGGTCAGGAAACATACAGTGGCAATGTAGGATAGGTTTCTGCAAAACATTGCGGGGTGGTGCGCATCGTAAGTGTTTCTAACAGGCCATTCACTAGTAGGAGTGAGAAAAACCTCACGTGGTGGTGTGAATCAAACGGTCTCAATTAGGATAGGCAGTGAGTGGCAATATATTATGGAGAAAAGCAAAATAGGGTGTTCAGCATGGGGAGGGCAGGAAACCTGCAGTGGCAATGTAGGATAGGTTTCTGAAAATCATCGAGGTGTGGTGCGAATTGCAAGGGTTTCTAACATGACATTCACTAGTAGGAGTAAAAAAACGATCACGGGGTGTTGTGAATCAGAGTGAGTGAATTACGATAGGCAGTGAGTGGCAATGTATAATGGAGAAAAGCACCACAGGGTGGTCAGCATGGGGAGGTCAGGAAACATGCAGGGGCAATGTAGGATAGGTTTCTGAAAAACATCGCGGGGTGGTGCGCATCGTAAGGGATTCTAACAAGCCATTCACTAGTAGGAGTGAGAAAAACATCACGTGGTGGTGTGAATCAGACGGTCCCAATTAGGATAGGCAGGGAGTGGCAATATAGGATGGAGAAAAGCAAAACAGGGTATTCAGCATGGGGAGGGCAGGAAACATGCAGTGGCAATGTAGGATAGGTTTCTGAAAATCATCCGGTGTGGTGCGCATTGCAAGGGTTTCTAACAGGACATTCACTAGTAGGAGTGAGAAAAACATCACGGAGTGGTGTGAAGCGGAAGGTCTGAATTTGCATAGGCAGTGAGTGACAATGTATGATGGAGAAAAGTACCACGTGTTGGTCAGCATGGGGAGGTCAGGAAACATGCAGTGGTAATGTAGGATATGTTTCTCAAAAACATCACAGGATGTTGCGCAATGTAAGGGTTTCTAACAGGCCATTCACTAGTAGGAGTGAGAAAAACTTCACGGGGTGGTGTGAATCGGAGGGTCTGAATTCGGATAGGCACTGAGTGGCAATGTAGGATAGAGAAAGCACGACGCGGTGGTCAGCATTGAGAGGTCAGGAAACATACAGTGGTCATGTAGGATAGGATTCTGAAAAACATCGCAGGGTGGTGCACATTGTAAGGGTTTTTAACAGGCCATTCACTAGTAGGAGTAAAAAAACCATCACGGGGTGGTGTGAATCAGACGGTCTCAATTAGGATAGGCAGTGAATGGCAATATAGGATGGATAAGAGCACCACGGGGTGGTCAGCATGGGGAGGTGAGGAAACAGCAGTGGCAATGTAGGATAGGTTTCTGAAAATCATCGCGTTTTGGTGTGCATTGCAAGGGTTTCTAACAGGACATTCACTAGTAGGAATAAAAAAACCATCACGGGGTGTTTTGAATCGGAGTGTGTGAATTAGGATAGGCAGTGAGTGGCAATGTATGATGGAGGAAAGCACAACGGGGTGGTCAGCATGGGGAGGTCAGGAAACATGCAGGGGCAATGTAGGATATGTTTCTGAAAAACATGGCGGGGTGATGTGCATTGTAAAGGTTTCTAACAGGCCATTCACTAGTAGGAGTGAGAAAAACATCACGGGGTTGGTGTGAATTGGAGGGATTGAATTGGGATACGCAGTGAGTGGCAATGTAGGATGGAGAAAAGCACCACGGGGTGGTCAACATGGGGAGGTCAGGAAACATGCAGTGGCAATGTAGGATAGGTTTCTGAAAAAAAGTGCTGGGTGGTGCACATTGTAAGGGTTACAAACAGGCCATTCACTAGTAGGAGTGAGAAAAGCACCACGGGGTGGTGTGAATCGGATGGTCTGCATGGGATAGGAAGTGAGTGGCAATGTAGGATGGAGAAAAGCACCACGGGGTGGTGAGCATGGGGAGGTCATGAAACATGCAATGGCAATATAGGATAGGTTTCTGAAAAAGATCGCGGGGTGGTGAGCATTGTAAGGTTTTCTAACAGGCCATTCACTAGTAGGAGTGAGAAAAACATCACGGGGTAGTGTGAATCGGAGGATCTGAATTAGGATAGGCAGTGAGTGGCAATGCAGGATGGAGAAAAGCACCACGGGGTGGTCAGCATGGAGAGGTCAGGAAACATGCAGTGGCAATGTAGGGTAGGTTTCTCAAAAACATCGTTGGGTGGTGAGCATTGTAAGGGTTTCTAATAGGCCATTCACTGGTAGGAGTGAGAAAAACTTCACGGAGTGGTTTGAATCGGAGGGTCTGAATTAGGATAGGCAGTGAGTGGCAATGTATGATGGAGAAAAGCACCACATGGTAATAAGCATGGAGAGGTCAGGAAACATGCAGTGGCAATGTAGGATAGGTTTCTGAAAAACATCGCGGGGTGGTGAACATTGTAAGGGTTTCTAACAGGCCATTCACTAGTAGGAGTGAAAAAAACATAAAGGGGTGGTGTGAATTGGAAATTGTGAATTAGGATAGGGAGTGAGTGGCAATGTATGATAAAGAAAAGCACCATGGGCTGGTCAGCATGGGGAGGTCAGGAAACACGCATTGGCCATGTAGGATAGGTTTCTGAAAAACATCGCTTGGCGGTGCTCATTGTAAGGGTTTCTAACAGGCCATTCACTAGTAGGAGTGAGAAAAACATCACGCGGTGCTGTGAATCAGAGGGTCTTAATTAGGATAGGCAGTGAGTGGCAATGTAGGATGGAGTAAAGCACCACGGGGTGGTCAGGAAACATGCAGTGGCAAGGTAGGTTAGGTCAGGAAATATGTAGTGGAAATGTAGTTTAGGTCAGGAAACATGCAGTGGCAATGCAGCTTAGGTTTCTGAAAAACACGGCAGGGAATCACAATGTAGCATGGATTGGTCAGGATGAGGAGGTCAGGAAACATGCAGTGGCAATGTAAGTTAGGTTTCTGAAAAACATCGCGGGGTGGTGTGCATTGTAAGGGTTTCTAACAGGCCATTCAATAGTAGGAGTGAGAAAAACATCACGGGGTGGTGTGCCTCACAGGGTCTGAATTAGGATAGGCCGTGAGTGGAAATGTAAGATGGAGAAAAGCACCACGGGATGGTCAGCATGGGGAGGTCAGGAAACATGCAGTTTCAAAGTAGGTTAGGTTTCTGAAAAACATCGTGGGGTGGTCCGCATTGTAAGGGCACCTAATAGGCCATTCACCAGTAGGAGTGAGAAAAACACCCCGGGGTGGTGTGAATCGGAGGGTCTCAATTGGGATAGGCAGTGATTGGCAATGTAGGATGGAGAAAAGCACCATGGGCTGCTCAGCATGGGAGGTCATGAAACATGCAGTGGAAATATACGCTAGATTTCTGAAAAACATTGCGGGGTGGTGCGCATTGTAAGGGTTTCTAATAGGCCATTCACTAGGAAGAGTGAGAAAAACATCATGGGGTGGCGTGAATCAGAGAATCTTAATTAGGATAGGCAGTGAGTGGCAATGTAGGATGGAGAAAAGCAAGACGAGGTGGTCAGGAAACATGCAGTGGCAATGTAGATTAGGTCAGGACACATGCAGAGGCAATGTAGATTAGGTTTCTGAAAAACACGGCAGGGAGTCACAATGTAGGATGTATTCGTCAGCATGGGGAGTTCCGGAAATATGCAGTGGCAATGTAGGTTAGGTTTCTGAAAAAACATCGCGAGGTTGTGCGCATTGTAAGATTTTCTAACAGGCCATTCACTACTAGGAGTGAGAAAAACCCCTCGGGGTGGTGTGAATCTGAGGGTCTGAATTGCGATAGGCAGTGAGTGGCAATAGAGGATGGAGAAAAGCAGAACGGGGCAGTCAGCATGGGGAGGTCAGGAAACATGCAGTGGCAATGCAGGATAGGTTTCTGAAAAACATAGCGGTGTTGTATGCATTCTAAGGGTTTCGAATAGGCCATTCCCTAGTAGGAGTGAGAATAACCTCACAGGGATGTGTGAATCGGAGAGTCTTAATAACGATAGGCAGTTAGTGGCAATGTAGGATGGAGAAAAGCACCACGGGGTGGTCAGGAAACATGCAGTGGCAATGTAGGTTAGGTCAGGAAACATGCAGGGCAATGTAGGTTAGGTTTCTGAAAACACGTTAGGGATTCACAATGTAGGATGGATTGGTCAGCATGGGGAGTTCAGGAAACATGCAGTGGCAATGTAGCTTAGGTTTCTGAAAAACATCGCGAGGTGGTGCGCATTGTAAGGGCTTCTAACAGGCCATTCACTAGTAGGAGTGAGAAAAACACCCCGGGATGGTGTGAATCGGAGGGTCTGAATTGGGATAGGCAGTGAGTGGCAATGTAAGGATGGAGAAAAGCATCACGGGGTGGTCAGCATGGAGGCCAGGAAACATGCACTGGCAATGTAGGTTAGGTTTCTGAAAAACATAGCGGGGTTGTGTGAATTCTAAGGGTTTCTAATAGGCCATTCCCTAGTAGGAGTGAAAAAACATCACGGGGTGGTGTAAATCGGAGGGTCTGAATTAGGATAGGCAGTGATTGGCAATGTAGGATGGAGAAAAGCACCACGCGGTGGTCAGCATGGGGAGGTCAGGAAACATACAGTGGTAATGTAGGATAGGTTTCTGTAAACATCGCGGGGTGGTGTGCATTGTAAGGGTTTCTAACAGGTCATTCACTAGTAGGAGTGAGAAAGACATCACAGAGTGGTGTGAATCGGACGGTCTGAATTTGCATAGCCAGAGAGTGGCAATGTAGGATGGAGAAAAGTACCACGGATTGGTCAGCATGGGGAGGTCAGGAAACATGCAGTGCAATGTAGGATATGTTTCTCAAAAACATCACGGGATAGTGCGCATTGTAAGGGTTTCTAACAGGCCATTCACTAGTAGGAGTGAGAAAAACTTCACGGGGTTGTGGGAATCAGAGGGTCTGAATTCGGATAGACAGTGACTGGCAATGTAGGATGGAGAAAAGCACCACACGGTGGTCAGCATGGAGAGGTCAAGAAACATACAGTGGTAATGTAGGATAGGTTTCTGAAAAACATCGCGGGGTGGTGCGTATCGTAAGGGTTTCTAACAGGCCATTCACTAGTAGGAGTGAGAAAAACATCACGTGGTCGTGTGAATCTGACGGTCTCAATTAGGATAGGCAGTGAGTGGCAATATAGGATGGAGAAAAGCAAAAAGGGGTGTTCAGCATGGGGCGGGCAGGAAACATGCAGTGGCAATGTAGGATCGGTTTCTGAAAATCATTGCGGTGTGGTGCGCATTGCAAGGATTTCTAAC